>NW_027252571.1:628019-880519 GCF_044704955.1 Pristiophorus japonicus | reverse complement strand
TGGTGACCAGATCGAGAACGTATGTGTGTGTGTGTCTATAAACTCGAGGTGATCCAAAACTCGGCCGCCCCGTGTTCTAACTCGCACCGAGTCCCACTCACCCATCACCCCCTGTGCTCACTGCCCCCGTGTCCTAACTCGCACCGAGTCCCACTCACCCATCACCCCCTGTGCTCACTGACCCGTGTCCTAACTCACACCCAGTCCCGCTCACCCATCACCCCCTGTGCTCACTGCCCCCAGTGTCCTAACTCACACCGAGTCCCGCTCACCCATCACCCCCTGTGCTCACTGCCCCCAGTGTCCTAACTCGCACCGAGTCCCGCTCACCCATCACCCCCTGTGCTCACTGCCCCGTGTCCTAACTCACACCGAGTCCCGCTCACCCATCACCCCCTGTGCCCGTGTCCTAACTCACACCGAGTCCCACTCACCGATCACCCCCTGTGCTCACTGCCCCGTGTCCTAACTCACACCGAGTCCCGCTCACCCATCACCCCCTGTGCTCACTGCCCCGTGTCCTAACTCGCACCCAGTCCCGCTCACCCATCACCCCCTGTGCCCCGTGTCCTAACTCGCACCGAGTCCCGCTCACCCATCACCCCCTGTGCTCACTGCCCCCGTGTCCTAACTCGCACCGAGTCCCACTCACCCATCACCCCCTGTGCTCACTGACCCGTGTCCTAACTCGCACCCAGTCCCGCTCACCCATCACCCCCTGTGCTCACTGACCCCGTGTCCTAACTCGCACCGAGTCCCGCTCACCCATCACCCCCTGTGCTCACTGACCCCGTGTCCTAACTCGCACCGAGTCCCACTCACCCATCACCCCCTGTGCTCACTGACCCCGTGTCCTAACTCGCACCGAGTCCCACTCACCCATCACCCCCTGTGCTCACTGACCCCGTGTCCTAACTCGCACCGAGTCCCGCTCACCCATCACCCCCTGTGCCCCGTGTCCTAACTCACACCCAGTCCCACTCACCCATCACCCCCTGTGCTCACTGCCCCCGTGTCCTAACTCGCACCGAGTCCCACTCACCCATCACCCCCTGTGCTCACTGACCACGTGTCCTAACTCGCACTGAGTCCCACTCACCCATCACCCCCTGTGCTCACTGCCCCCGTGTCCTAACTCACACCCAGTCCCGCTCACCCATCACCCCCTGTGCTCACTGCCCCCGTGTCCTAACTCACACCCAGTCCCGCTCACCCATCACCCCCTGTGCCCCGTGTCCTAACTCGCACCGAGTCCCGCTCACCCATCACCCCCTGTGCCCCGTGTCCTAACTCGCACCGAGTCCCGCTCACCCATCACCCCCTGTGCTCACTGCCCCGTGTCCTAACTCGCACCGAGTCCCACTCACCCATCAACCCCTGTGCTCACTGCCCCCGTGTCCTAACTCACACCCAGTCCCACTCACCCATCACCCCCTGTGCTCACTGATCCCGTGTCCTAACTCGCACCGAGTCCCGCTCACCCATCACCCCCTGTGCCCCGTGTCCTAACTCACACCCAGTCCCGCTCACCCATCACCCACTGTGCTCACTGCCCCGTGTCCTAACTCACACCGAGTCCCGCTCACCCATCACCCACTGTGCTCGCTGACCTACATTGGCTCCCGCTTAAGTAACGCCTCGATTTCAAAATTCTCATCCGTGTTGACAAATCCCTCCATGGCCCCTCGCCCCTCCCTATCTGGCGTTTGGGGGTAATATATTAGCATGGATTGAGGATTGGCGAACGAACAGAAAACAGAGAGTCGGGATAAATGGTTCATAGAAACATAGACAATAGGTGCAGGAGCAGGCCATTCGGCCCTTCTAGCCTGCACCGCCATTCAATGAGTTCATGGCTGAACATTCACCTCAGTACCCCATTCCTGCTTTCTCACCATACCCCTTGATCCCCAATTCTTGGGTTCATTCTCGGGTTGGCAATCAGTAACTAGTGGGGTGCCACAGGGATCAGTGCTGGGACCCCAACTATTTACAATCTATATTAACGACTTGGAAGAAGGGACCGAGTGTAATGTAGCCAAGTTTGCTGACGACACAAAGATGGGAGAAAAGCAATGTGTGAGGAGGACACAAAAAACCTGCAAAAGGACATAGACAGGCTCAGTGAGTGGGCAAAAATTTGTCAGATGTTGGAAAGTGTGAGGTCATGCACTTTGGCAGAAAAAAAAATCAAAGAGCACGTTATTATTTAAATGGAGAAAGATTGCAAAGTGCCGCAGTACAGCGGGACCTGGGGGTACTTGTACATGAAACACAAAAGGTTAGTCTGCAGGTACAGCAAGTGATCAGGAAGGGCCAATGGTATCTTGGCCTTTATTGCAAAGGGGATGGAGTATAAAAGCAGGGAAGTCTTGCTCCAGTTATACAGGGTATTGGTGAGGCCACACCTGGAGTACTGCGTGCAGTTTTGGTTTCCAGATTTACGAAAGGATACACTCGCTTTGGAGGCAGTTCAGAGAAGGTTCACTCGGTTGATTCCGGGGATGAGGGGGTTGACTTATGAGGAAAGGTTGAGGAGGTTGGGCCTCTACTCATTGGAGTTCAGAAGAATGAGAGGTGATCTTATCGAAACGTATCAGATTATGAGGGGGCTTGACAAGGTGGATGCAGAGAGGATGTTCCCACTGATGGGGGAGACTAGAACTAGGGGGCATGGTCTTAGAATAAGGGGCCGCCCATTTAAAACTGAGATGAGGAGGAATTTCTTCTCTCAGAGGGTTGTAAATCTGTGGAATTCGCTGCCTCAGAGAGCTGTGGAAGCCGGGACATTGAATATATTTAAGACAGAGATAGACAGTTTCTTAACCGATAAGGGGATAAGGGGGCGGGCAGGGAAGTGGAGCTGTGTCCATGATCGGATCAGCCATGATGGTATTAAATGGCGGAGCAGGCTCGAGGGGCCGAATGGCCGACTCCTGCTCCTATTTCTGATGTTCTTGTGTCAGAAGTGAGTGAGTGTATGTGTGTGTCACTCTGTCGCTGGGTTTGTTACCTACCGGAGATTGTGACAATACTGCTGGTGTTCGAAACCTGCAGTCCTTTCTGCCGGACCAGGGTCTGGTCCAGGAGCAAGCTCTCTCGCTCAGCCTGGAGCTCGTCTCCCACCACAAACACTTCACAGGAGTCCAGGCTGTGGATAATCTCGTCGGATATCAGGGAGTCTTGTACTGCGGACAGAGAGAGAGAGACACTGAGAGCGGGACTGAGAGAGAGTGAGAGAGAGAGAGTGTGTGTGTGTGTGTGTGTGTCAGAGGGGAGAGAGAGAGAGAGAGAGAGAGAGAGTGTGTGCATGTCAGAGGGAAGAGGGAGAGGGAGAGGGGGAGTGAGAGAGATAGAGAGCGAGAGAGAGTGTGTGTGTCAGAGGGGAGAGGGAGAGGGGGAGTGTGAGAGAGAGAGAGTGTGTGTGTGTCAGAGGGGAGAGGGAGAGGGGAGCGAGAGAGAGAGAGCGAGAGAGAGTGTGTGTGTCAGAGGGGAGAGAGAGAGACAGAGTGTGTGTGTCAGAGGGGAGAGAGAGAGAGAGAGAGTGTGTGCATGTCAGAGGAGAGAGGGAGAGGGTGAGGGGGAGAGAGAGAGAGAGAGAGAGAGTGTGTGCATGTCAGAGGGGACAGGGAGAGGGTGAAGGGGAGTGAGAGAGAGAGAGAGCAGGAGTGTGTGTGTCAGAGGGGAGAGGGAGAGGGGGAGTGTGAGAGAGAGAGAGTGTGTGTGTGTCAGAGGGGAGAGGGAGAGGGGAGCAAGAGAGAGAGAGAGAGAGAGTGTGTGTGTGTCAGAGAGGAGAGGGAGAGGGAACTGAGAGATAGAGAGATAGAGTGTGTCAGAGGGGAGAGGGAGAGGGGGAGTGAGAGAGAGAGAGAGAGTGTGTGTGTGTCAGAGGGGAGAGGGAGAGGGGACTGAGAGAGAGAGAGCGAGAGAGAGAGAGAGAGAGAGTGTGTGCGTGTCAGAGGGGAGAGGGAGAGGGGGAGTGTGAGAGAGAGAGAGAGAGAAAGAGTGTGTGTGTCAGAGGGGAGAGGGAGAGGGGGAGTGCGAGAGAGAGAGAGAGAGAGAGAGAGAGTGTGTGAGTGTCAGAGGGGAGAGGGAGAGGGGGAATGTGAGAGAGAGAGAGAGAGAGAGAGTGTGTGTGTGTCAGAGGGGAGAGGGAGAGGGAGAGTGTGAGAGAGAGAGAGAGAGAGAGTGTGTGTGTCAGAGGGGAGAGGGAGAGGGGACTGAGAGAGAGAGAGAGAGTGTGTCAGAGGGGAGAGGGAGAGACAGAGAGAGATAGAAACAGAGAGAAAGAGAAAGGGAGAGCGAGTTAGAGAAACACAGAGAGAGAGAGACAGAGAGAGAGAGAGAGAGAGGGAGAGAGAGAGAGAGACAGGGAGAGAGAGAGGGAGACAGGGAGAGAGAGAGGGAGACAGGGAGAGAGAGAGGGAGACAGAGTTAAACACAGGAGGTGTATGAATGACCAAAGTAGCCTCAGACGGGATAATACTGAGGAGGGGGTGTTGGAGGAGTAGGGAGGGAGTGAGTGAGGTATAACTCGGAGTCACGCACCGTACGTTGATGAAACAAGTTAACGGGTGTCCCGGCCGGGCTGAGGGGGGATGGGCGAGATGCTCCCCCGCGGCAAAACCCTGGCTCCTTGCGCGAGTGCCTTGCTCCCGGCAAAGAGCGCCCTCCCCCCCCGCCCCGAGCTCCACCCCCCCAGCCCCCCGCCCCGCCCCCGCGCGCCGCCGCGCCCCGCGCGCCGCCGCGCCCCGCCCCGAGCTCCACCCCCCAGCCCCCCCCCCCAGCCCCGCGCCCCGCCCCGATCTCCCTCCCCCCAGCCCCGCCCACCCAGCCCCGTGCCCCGCCCCGATCTCCCTCCCCCCAGCCCCGCCCACCCAGCCCCGCGCCCCGCCCCGATCTCCCTCCCCCCAGCCCCACCAACCCAGGCCCGTGCCCCGCCCCGAGCTCCGCCCCCCCAGCCCCCCACCCCGCCCCCCCAGCCCCGCGCCCCGCCCCCGCGCGCCGCCGCGCCCCGCCCACCGAGCTCCGCCCCCCCGCCCACGGGCTCCTCCCCCGAGCTCCGCCCCGCCCCCTCAGCCCCGCGCCCCGCCCCCGCCGCGCCCCGTGCGCCGCGCGCTCTCACCTGCCGATTGGCCGTCGGCGGGGGCCCGGGGGTCGACGTCGTGGGTGATGGAGCAGGTGATGCGCAGCTCGGGGAAGAGCTGCACCCCGGGCGGGCTCTCGAAGTCGCCGGCCGGCCGGGCCAGGTGCTGGGCGCCGCTCAGCGCGATGCGAGGTACGTCAGGCTGCAGCACCACCACGTAACCGTCCACGGCGGGGATGGCCACGCACGCCTCCTCGCTGAAACACCTGCAGAACCACGGGGGGGGGGGCAGGGGGGGGGAGCAAAGACAGAGCGGTCAGCGGGCGAGAGGCGCGCAACAAAACGGCCCCTGTACCGGCAAACTAAGATGGCCGCCGTCGCCGACCCCTGAACCGTCGACCTAAAATGGCCGCTTCTGCACCGTCGAACTAAAATGGCCGCCCCTGCTGACCCCTGCACCGTCGAACTAAAATGGCCGCCCTCGCCGACCCCTGTACCGTCAAACTAAGATGGCCGCCCTCACCGACCCCTTCTACCATTGAACTAAAATGGCCGCCCTCGCCGACCCCTGAACCGTCGTCCAAAAATGACCGCCGCGATACGCATTTTCATCTTGGCCGCCATTTGCGAAGCCCTTTATTGGCCGAGGCATTGAATACAAGAGCAGGGAGGTTATGCTTGAACTGTATAAAACACTGGTTAGGCCAGAGCTGGAGTATTGCGTGCAGTTCTGGTCACCACATTAGAGGAAGGATGTGATTGCACTGGAGAGGGTGCAGAGGAGATTTACCAGGATGTTGCACTGGAGAGGGTACAGAGGAGATTTACCAGGATGTTGCACTGGAGAGGGTGCAGAGGAGATTTACCAGGATGTTGCACTGGAGAGGGTACAGAGGAGATTTACCAGGATGTTGCACTGGAGAGGGTGCAGAGGAGATTTACCAGGATGTTGCACTGGAGAGGGTACAGAGGAGATTTACCAGGATGTTGCACTGGAGAGGGTGCAGAGGAGATTTACCAGGATGTTGCACTGGAGAGGGTGCAGAGGAGATTTACCAGGATGTTGCACTGGAGAGGGTACAGAGGAGATTTCCCAGGATGTTGCACTGGAGAGGGTGCAGAGGAGATTTACCAGGATGTTGCACTGGAGAGGGTACAGAGGAGATTTACCAGGATGTTGCACTGGAGAGGGTGCAGAGGAGATTTACCAGGATGTTGCACTGGAGAGGGTACAGAGGAGATTTACCAGGATGTTGCACTGGAGAGGGTGCAGAGGAGATTTACCAGGATGTTGCACTGGAGAGGGTGCAGAGGAGATTTACCAAGATGTTGCACTGGAGAGGGTGCAGAGGAGATTTACCAGGATGTTGCACTGGAGAGGGTACAGAGGAGATTTACCAGGATGTTGCACTGGAGAGGGTACAGAGGAGATTTACCAGGATGTTGCACGAGAGAGGGTGCAGAGGAGATTTACCAGGATGTTGCACTGGAGAGGGTGCAGAGGAGATTTCCCAGGATGTTGCACTGGAGAGGGTGCAGAGGAGATTTACCAGGATGTTGCACAGGAGAGGGTACGGAGGAGATTTACCAGGATGTTGCAGTGGAGAGGGTACAGAGGATATTTACCAGGATGTTGCACTGGAGAGGGTACAGAGGAGATTTACCAGGATGTTGCAGTGGAGAGGGTACAGAGGAGATTTACCAGGATGTTGCACTGGAGAGGGCACAGAGGAGATTTACCAGAATGTTGCACTAGAGAGGGTACAGAGGAGATTTACCAGGATGTTGCACTGGAGAGGGTGCAGAGGAGATTTACCAGGATGTTGCACTGGAGAGGGTACAGAGGAGATTTACCAGGATGTTGCACTGGAGAGGGTGCAGAGGAGATTTACCAGGATGTTGCACTGGAGAGGGTGCAGAGGAGATTTACCTGGATGTTGCACTGGAGAGGGTACAGGGGAGATTTACCAGGATGTTGCACGAGAGAGGGTGCAGAGGAGATTTACCAGGATGTTGCACTGGAGAGGTGCAGAGGAGATTTACCAGGATGTTGCACTGGAGAGGGTACAGAGGAGATTTACCAGGATGTTGCACGAGAGAGGGTGCAGAGGAGATTTACCAGGATGTTGCACTGGAGAGGTGCAGAGGAGATTTACCAGGATGTTTCACTGGAGAGGGTGCAGAGGAGATTTACCAGGATGTTGCACAGGAGAGGGTACAGAGGAGATTTACCAGGATGTTGCAGTGGAGAGGGTACAGAGGAGATTTACCAGGATGTTGCACTGGAGAGGGTGCAGAGGAGATTTACCAGGATGTTTCACTGGAGAGGGTACAGAGGAGATTTACCAGGATGTTGCACAGGAGAGGGTACAGAGGAGATCTACCAGGATGTTGCAGTGGAGAGGGTACAGAGGAGATTTACCAGGATGTTGCACGAGAGAGGGTACAGGGGAGATTTACCAGGATGTTGCACTAGAGAGGGTGCAGAGGAGATTTACCAGGATGTTGCACTGGAGAGGGTGCAGAGGAGATTTACCAGGATGTTGCACTGGAGAGGGTGCAGAGGAGATTTACCAGGATGTTGCAGTGGAGAGGGTACAGAGGAGATTTACCAGGATGTTGCACTGGAGAGGGTACAGAGGAGATTTACCAGGATGTTGCAGTGGAGAGGGTACAGAGGAGATTTACCAGGATGTTGCACTAGAGAGGGTACAGAGGAGATTTACCAGGATGTTGCACTAGAGAGGGTACAGAGGAGATTTACCAAGATGTTGCACTGAAGAGGGTACAGAGGAGATTTACCAGGATGTTGCACTGGAGAGGGTGCAGAGGAGATTTACCAGGATGTTCCACTAGAGAGGGTACAGAGAAGATTTACCAGGATGTTGCACTGGAGAGGGTACAGAGGAGATTTACCAGGATGTTGCACTGGAGAGGGTACAGAGGAGATTTACCAGGATGTTGCACTGGAGGGGGTGCAGAGGAGATTTACCAAGATGTTGCACTGGAGAGGGTGCAGAGGAGATTTACCAGGATGTTGCACTGGTGAGGGTGCAGAGGTGATTTACCAGGATGTTGCACTGGAGAGGGTGCAGAGGAGATTTACCAGGATGTTGCACTGGAGAGGGTACAGAGGAGATTTACCAGGATGTTGCACGAGAGAGGGTACAGGGGAGATTTACCAGGATGTTGCACTGGAGAGGGTGCAGAGGAGATTTACCAGGATGTTGCACTGGAGAGGGTACAGAGGAGATTTACCAGGATGTTGCAGTGGAGAGGGTACAGAGGAGATTTACCAGGATGTTGCACTAGAGAGGGTACAGAGGAGATTTACCAAGATGTTGCACTGGAGAGGGTACAGAGGAGATTTACCCGGATGTTGCACTGGAGAAGGTGCAGAGGAGATTTACCAGGATGTTGCACTGGAGAGGGTACAGAGGAGATTTACCAGGATGTTGCACTGGAGAGGGTGCAGAGGAGATTTACCAGGATGTTGCACTAGAGAGGGTACAGAGGCGATTTACCATGATGTTGCACGAGAGAGGGTGCAGAGGAGATTTACCTGGATGTTGCACTAGAGAGGGTACAGAGGAGATATACCAGGATGTTGCACGAGAGAGGGTACAGAAGAGATTTACCAAGATGTTGCACTGGAGAGGGTGCAGAGGAGATTTACCAGGATGTTGCACTGGAGGGGGTGCAGACGAGATTTACCCGGATGTTACACTAGAGAGGGTACAGAGGAGATTTACCAGGATGTTGCACAAGAGAGGGTATAGAGGAGATTTACCAGGATGTTGCACTAGAGAGGGTACAGAGGAGATTTACCAGGATGTTGCACTGGAGAGGGTACAGAGGAGATTTACCAGAATGTTGCACTAGAGAGGGTACAGAGGAGATTTACCAGGATGTTGCACTAGAGAGGGTACAGAGGAGATTTACCAGGATGTTGCACTGGAGAGGGTACAGAGAAGATTTACCAGGATGTTGCACTGGAGAGGGTGCAGAGGAGATTTACCAGGATGTTGCACTGGAGAGGGTACAGAGGAGATTTACCAGGATGTTGCACTGGAGAGGGTGCAGAGGAGATTTACCAGGATGTTGCACTGGAGAGGGTGCAGAGGAGATTTACCTGGATGTTGCACTGGAGAGGGTACAGGGGAGATTTACCAGGATGTTGCACTGGAGAGGGTGCAGAGGAGATTTACCAGGATGTTGCACTGGAGAGGGTACAGAGGAGATTTACCAGGATGTTGCACGAGAGAGGGTGCAGAGGAGATTTACCAGGATGTTGCACTGGAGAGGGTGCAGAGGAGATTTACCAGGATGTTGCACTGGAGAGGGTGCAGAGGAGATTTACCAGGATGTTGCACAGGAGAGGGTACAGAGGAGATTTACCAGGATGTTGCAGTGGAGAGGGTACAGAGGAGATTTACCAGGATGTTGCACGAGAGAGGGTACAGGGGAAATTTACCAGGATGTTGCACTGGAGAGGGTGCAGAGGAGATTTACCAGGATGTTGCACTGGAGAGGGTACAGAGGAGATTTACCAGGATGTTGCAGTGGAGAGGGTACAGAGGAGATTTACCAGGATGTTGCACTGGAGAGGGTGCAGAGGAGATTTACCTGGATGTTGCACTGGAGAGGGTACAGGGGAGATTTACCAGGATGTTGCACTGGAGAGGGTGCAGAGGAAATTTACCAGGATGTTGCACTGGAGAGGGTACAGAGGAGATTTACCAGGATGTTGCACTAGAGAGGGTACAAAGGAGATTTACCAGGATGTTGCACTGGAGAGGGTGCAGAGGAGATTTACCAGGATGTTGCACTGGAAAAGGTGCAGAGGAGATTTACCAGGATGTTGCACTGGAGAGGGTACAGAGGAGATTTACCAGGATGTTGCACTGGAGAGGGTACAGAGGAGATTTACCAGGATGTTGCACTAGAGACGGTACAGAGGCGATTTACCCTGATGTTGCACGAGAGAGGGTACAGAGGAGATTTACCTGGATGTTGCACTAGAGAGGGTACAGAGGAGATTTACCAGGATGTTGCACTAGAGAGGGTACAGAGGAGATTTACCAGGATGTTGCAGTGGAGAGAGTACAGAGGAGATTTACCAGGATGTTGCACGAGTGAGGGTACAAAGGAGATTTACCAGGATGTTGCACTGGAGAGGGTGCAGAGGAGATTTACCAGGATGTTGCACCAGAGAGGGTACAAAGGAGATTTACCAGGATGTTGCACTAGAGAGGGTTCAGAGGAGATTTACCAGGATGTTGCACTCGAGAGGGGACAGAGGAGATTTACCAGGATGTTGCACTAGAGAGGGTGCAGAGGAGATTTACCAGGATGTTGCACTGGAGAGGGTACAGAGGAGATTTACCAGGATGTTGCACAAGAGAGGGTACAGAGGAGATTTAACAGGATGTTGCACTAGAGAGGGTACAGAGGAGATTGATCAGGATGTTGCACTGGAGAGGGTATAGAGGAGATTTACCAGGATGTTGCACCAGAGAGGGTTCGGAGGAGATTTACCAGGATGTTGCACAAGAGAGGGTGCAGAGGAGATTTACCAGGATGTTGCACGAGAGAGGGTACAGAGTAGATTTACCAGGATGTTGCACTGGAGAGGGTATAGAGGAGATTTACCAGGATGTTGCACCAGAGAGGGTACAAAGGAGATTTACCAGGACGTTGCACTCGAGAGGGTTCAGAGGAGATTTACCAGGATGTTGCACAAGAGAGGGTGCAGAGGAGATTTACCAGGATGTTGCACTAGAGAGGATGCAGAGGAGATTTACCAGGATGTTGCACTCGAGAGGGTACAGAGGAGATTTACCAGGATGTTACAGTGGAGAGGGTACAGAGGAGATTTACCAGGATGTTGCACGAGAGAGTGTACAGAGGAGATTTACCAGGATGTTGCACTAGAGAGGGTACAGAGGAGATTTACCAGGATGTTGCACTGGAGAGGGTGCAGAGGAGATTTACCAGGATGTTGCACTGGAGAGGGTGCAGAGGAGATTTACCAGGATGTTGCACTGGAGAGGGTGCAGAGGAGATTTACCAGGATGTTGCACTGGAGAGGGTACAGAGGAGATTTGCCTGGATGTTGCACTGGAGAGGGTGCAGAGGAGATTTACCAGGATGTTGCACTAGAGAGGGTACAGAGGAGATTTACCAGGATGTTGCACTGAAGAGGGTGCAGAGGAGATTTACCTGGATGTTTGCACCAGAGAGGGTACAGAGGAGATTTACCAGGATGTTGCACTAGAGAGGGTACAGAGGAGATTTACCAGGATGTTGCACTGGAGAGGGTGCAGAGGAGATTTACCAGGATGTTGCACTGGAGAGGGTACAGAGGAGATTTACCAGGATGTTGCACTGGAGAGGTTACAGAGGAGATTTACCAGGATGTTGCACAAGAGAGGGTGCAGAGGAGATTTACCAGGATGTTGCACTAGAGAGGGTGCAGAGGAGATTTACCAGGATGTTGCACTGGAGAGGGTGCAGAGGCGATTTACCAGGATGTTGCACCAGAGAGGGTACAAAGGAGATTTACCAGGATGTTGCACTGGAGCGGGTGCAGAGGAGATTTACCAGGATGTTGCACTAGAGAGGGTACAGAGGCAATTTACCATGATGTTGCACGAGAGAGGGTACAGAGGAGATTTACCAGGATGTTGCACTAGAGAGGGTACAGAGGAGATTTACCAGGATGTTGCACTGGAGAGGGTACAGAGGAGATTTACCAGGATGTTGCACTAGAGAGGGTACAGAGGAGATTTACCAGGATGTTGCACGAGAGAGGGTACAGAGGAGAATTACCAGGATGTTGCACTAGAGAGGGTACAAAGGAGATTTACCAGGTTGTTGCACTGGAGAGGGTGCAGAGGAGATTTACCAGGATGTTGCAGTGGAGAGGGTACAGAGGAGATTCATCAGGATGTTGCACTAGAGAGGGTACAAAGGAGATTTACCAGGTTGTTGCACTGGAGAGGGTGCAGAGGAGATTTACCAGGATGTTGAACTGGAGAGGGTGCAGAGGAGATTTACCCGGATGTTGCACTGGAGAGGGTGCAGAGGAGATTTACCAGGATGGTGCACTGGAGAGGGTACAGAGGAGATTTACCAGGATGTTGCACTGGAGAGGGTGCAGAGGAGATTTACCCGGAAGTTGCACTGGAGAAGGTGCAGAGGAGATTTACCAGGATGTTGCACTGGAGAGGGTGCAGAGGAGATTTACCTGGATGTTTGCACCAGAGAGGGTACAGAGGAGATTTACCAGGATGTTGCACTAGAGAGGGTACAGAGGAGATTTTCCAGGATATTGCACTGGAGAGGGGACAGAGGAGATTTACCAGGATGTTGCACTAGAGAGGGTACAGAGGAGATTTACCAGGATGTTGCACTGGAGAGGTTACAGAGGAGATTTACCAGGATGTTGCACGAGAGAGGGTGCAGAGGAGATTTACCAGGATGTTGCACTCGAGTGGGGACAGACGAGATTTACCAGGATGTTGCACTAGAGAGTGTGCAGAGGTGATTTACCAGGATGTTGCACTGGAGAGGGTACAGAGGAGATTTACCAGGATGTTGCACTAGAGAGGGTGCAGAGGAGATTTACCAGGATGTTGCATTGGAGATGGTACAGAGGAGATTTACCAGGATGTTGCACTGGAGAAGGTACAGAGTAGATTGACCAGGATGTTGCACTAGAGAGGGTACAAAGGAGATTTACCAGGTTGTTGCACTGGAGAGGGTGCAGAGGAGATTTACCAGGATGTTGCAGTGGAGAGGGTACAGAGGAGATTCATCAGGATGTTGCACTAGAGAGGGTACAAAGGAGATTTACCAGGTTGTTGCACTGGAGAGGGTGCAGAGGAGATTTACCAGGATGTTGCACTGGAGAGGGTGCAGAGGAGATTTACCCGGATGTTGCACTGGAGAGGGTGCAGAGGAGATTTACCAGGATGGTGCACTGGAGAGGGTACAGAGGAGATTTACCAGGATGTTGCACTGGAGAGGGTGCAGAGGAGATTTACCCGGAAGTTGCACTGGAGAAGGTGCAGAGGAGATTTACCAGGATGTTGCACTGGAGAGGGTGCAGAGGAGATTTACCTAGATGTTTGCACCAGAGAGGGTACAGAGGAGATTTACCAGGATGTTGCACTAGAGAGGGTACAGAGGAGATTTTCCAGGATATTGCACTGGAGAGGGGACAGAGGAGATTTACCAGGATGTTGCACTAGAGAGGGTACAGAGGAGATTTACCAGGATGTTGCACTGGAGAGGTTACAGAGGAGATTTACCAGGATGTTGCACGAGAGAGGGTGCAGAGGAGATTTACCACGATGTTGCACTCGAGTGGGGACAGACGAGATTTACCAGGATGTTGCACTAGAGAGTGTGCAGAGGTGATTTACCAGGATGTTAGCACTGGAGAGGGTACAGAGGAGATTTACCAGGATGTTGCACTAGAGAGGGTGCAGAGGAGATTTACCAGGATGTTGCACTGGAGAGGGTGCAAAGGAGATTTACCAGGATGTTGCAGTGGAGAGGGTACAGAGGAGATTTACCAGGATGTTGCATGAGAGAGGGTACAGAGGAGATTTACCAGGATGTTGCACTGGAGAGGGTGCAAAGGAGATTTACCAGGATGTTGCACTGGAGAGGGTGCAGAGGAGATTTACCAGGATGTTGCACTAGAGAGAGTACAGAGGAGATTTACCAGGATGTTGCATGAGAGAGGGTACAGAGGAGATTTACCAGGATATTGCACTGGAGAGGGTGCAAAGGAGATTTACCAGGATGTTGCACTGGAGAGGGTACAGGGGAGATTTACCAGGATGTTGCACTAGAGAGAGTACAGAGGAGATTTACCAGGATGTTGCACTGGAGAGGGTGCAAAGGAGATTTACCAGGATGTTGCACTGGAGAGGGTGCAGAGGAGATTTACCAGGATGTTGCACTGGAGAGGGTGCAAAGGAGATTTACCAGGATGGTGCACTGTAGAGGGTGCAGAGTAGATTTACCAGGATGTTGCACTGGAGCGGGTGCAGAGGAGATTTACCAGGATGTTGCACTAGAGAGGGTACAGAGGCAATTTACCATGATGTTGCACGAGAGAGGGTACAGAGGAGATTTACCAGGATGTTGCACTAGAGAGGGTACAGAGGAGATTTACCAGGATGTTGCACTGGAGAGGGTGCAGAGGAGATTTACCCGGATGTTGCACTGGAGAGGGTACAGAGGAGATTTACCAGGATGTTGCACTAGAGAGGGTACAGAGGAGATTTACCAGGATGTTGCACGAGAGAGGGTACAGAGGAGATTTACCAGGATGTTGCACTAGAGAGGGTACAAAGGAGATTTACCAGGTTGTTGCACTGGAGAGGGTGCAGAGGAGATTTACCAGGATGTTGCAGTGGAGAGGGTACAGAGGAGATTTATCAGGATGTTGCACTAGAGAGGGTACAAAGGAGATTTACCAGGTTGTTGCACTGGAGAGGGTGCAGAGGAGATTTACCAGGATGTTGCACTGGAGAGGGTGCAGAGGAGATTTACCCGGATGTTGCACTGGAGAGGGTGCAGAGGAGATTTACCAGGATGGTGCACTGGAGAGGGTACAGAGGAGATTTACCAGGATGTTGCACTGGAGAGGGTGCAGAGGAGATTTACCCGGAAGTTGCACTGGAGAAGGTGCAGAGGAGATTTACCAGGATGTTGCACAGGAGAGGGTGCAGAGGAGATTTACCTGGATGTTTGCACCAGAGAGGGTACAGAGGAGATTTACCAGGATGTTGCACTAGAGAGGGTACAGAGGAGATTTTCCAGGATATTGCACTGGAGAGGGGACAGAGGAGATTTACCAGGATGTTGCACTCGAGAGGGTACAGAGGAGATTTACCAGGATGTTGCACTGGAGAGGTTACAGAGGAGATTTACCAGGATGTTGCACGACAGAGGGTGCAGAGGAGATTTACCAGGATGTTGCACTCGAGTGGGGACAGACGAGATTTACCAGGATGTTGCACTAGAGAGGGTGCAGAGGTGATTTACCAGGATGTTGCACTGGAGAGGGTACAGAGGAGATTTACCAGGATGTTGCACTAGAGAGGGTGCAGAGGAGATTTACCAGGATGTTGCACTGGAGAGGGGACAGAGGAGATTTACCAGGATGTTGCACAAGAGAGGGTGCAGAGGAGATTTACGAGGATGTTGCACTGGAGAGGGTACAGAGGAGACTAAGCAGGATGTTGCACGAGAGAGGGTACAGAGGAGATTTATCGGGATGTTGCACTCGAGAGGGTAGAGAGGAGATTTACCAGGATGTTGCAGTGGAGAGGGTACAGAGGAGATTTATCAGGATGTTGCACCAGAGAGGGTACAAAGGAGATTTACCAGGATGTTGCACTGGAGAGGGTGCAAAGGAGATTTACCAGGATGTTGCACTGGAGAGGGTGCAGAGGAGATTTACCAGGATGTTGCACTGGAGAGGGTGCAAAGGAGATTTACCAGGATGGTGCACTGTAGAGGGTGCAGAGTAGATTTACCAGGATGTTGCACTGGAGCGGGTGCAGAGGAGATTTACCAGGATGTTGCACTAGAGAGGGTACAGAGGCAATTTACCATGATGTTGCACGAGAGAGGGTACAGAGGAGATTTACCAGGATGTTGCACTAGAGAGGGTACAGAGGAGATTTACCAGGATGTTGCACTGGAGAGGGTGCAGAGGAGATTTACCCGGATGTTGCACTGGAGAGGGTACAGAGGAGATTTACCAGGATGTTGCACTAGAGAGGGTACAGAGGAGATTTACCAGGATGTTGCACGAGAGAGGGTACAGAGGAGATTTACCAGGATGTTGCACTAGAGAGGGTACAAAGGAGATTTACCAGGTTGTTGCACTGGAGAGGGTGCAGAGGAGATTTACCAGGATGTTGCAGTGGAGAGGGTACAGAGGAGATTTATCAGGATGTTGCACTAGAGAGGGTACAAAGGAGATTTACCAGGTTGTTGCACTGGAGAGGGTGCAGAGGAGATTTACCAGGATGTTGCACTGGAGAGGGTGCAGAGGAGATTTACCCGGATGTTGCACTGGAGAGGGTGCAGAGGAGATTTACCAGGATGGTGCACTGGAGAGGGTACAGAGGAGATTTACCAGGATGTTGCACTGGAGAGGGTGCAGAGGAGATTTACCCGGAAGTTGCACTGGAGAAGGTGCAGAGGAGATTTACCAGGATGTTGCACAGGAGAGGGTGCAGAGGAGATTTACCTGGATGTTTGCACCAGAGAGGGTACAGAGGAGATTTACCAGGATGTTGCACTAGAGAGGGTACAGAGGAGATTTTCCAGGATATTGCACTGGAGAGGGGACAGAGGAGATTTACCAGGATGTTGCACTCGAGAGGGTACAGAGGAGATTTACCAGGATGTTGCACTGGAGAGGTTACAGAGGAGATTTACCAGGATGTTGCACGACAGAGGGTGCAGAGGAGATTTACCAGGATGTTGCACTCGAGTGGGGACAGACGAGATTTACCAGGATGTTGCACTAGAGAGGGTGCAGAGGTGATTTACCAGGATGTTGCACTGGAGAGGGTACAGAGGAGATTTACCAGGATGTTGCACTAGAGAGGGTGCAGAGGAGATTTACCAGGATGTTGCACTGGAGAGGGGACAGAGGAGATTTACCAGGATGTTGCACAAGAGAGGGTGCAGAGGAGATTTACGAGGATGTTGCACTGGAGAGGGTACAGAGGAGACTAAGCAGGATGTTGCACGAGAGAGGGTACAGAGGAGATTTATCGGGATGTTGCACTCGAGAGGGTAGAGAGGAGATTTACCAGGATGTTGCAGTGGAGAGGGTACAGAGGAGATTTATCAGGATGTTGCACCAGAGAGGGTACAAAGGAGATTTACCAGGATGTTGCACTGGAGAGGGTGCAGAGGAGATTTACCAGGATGTTGCACTGGAGAGGGTGCAGAGGAGATTTACCAGGATGTTGCAGTGGAGAGGGTGCAGAGGAGATTTACCAGGATGGTGCACTGGAGAGGGTACAGAGGAGATTTACCAGGATGTTGCACTGGAGAGGGTGCAGAGGAGATTTACCCGGATGTTGCACTGGAGAAGGTGCAGAGGAGATTTACCAGGATGTTGCATTGGAGATGGTACAGAGGAGATTTACCAGGATGTTGCACTGGAGAAGGTACAGACGAGATTGACAAGGATGTTGCACTGGAGAGGGTACAGAGGAGATTTACCAGGATGTTGCACTAGAGAGGGTACAGAGGAGATTTTCCAGGATGTTGCACTGGAGAGAGGACAGAGGAGATTTACCAGGATGTTGCAATAGAGAGGGTACAGAGGAGATTTACCAGGATGTTGCACTGGAGAGGGTACAGAGGAGATTTACCAGGATGTTGCACAAGAGAGGGGACAGAGGAGATATACCAGGATGTTGCACTAGAGAGGATGCAGAGGAGATTTACCAGGATGTTGCACGAGAGAGGGTTCAGAGGAGATTTACCAGGATGTTGCACAAGAGAGGGTGCAGAGGAAATTTACCAGGATGTTGCACTAGAGAGGATGCAGAGGAGATTTACCAGGATGTTGCACTAGAGAGGGTACAGAGGAGATTTACCAGGATGTTGCAGTGGAGAGGGTACAGAGGAGATTTACCAGGATGTTGCATGAGAGAGGGTACAGAGGAGATTTACCAGGATGTTGCACGAGAGAGAGTACAGAGGAGATTTACCAGGATGTTGCACTGGAGAGGGTGCAGATGAGACTTACCAGGATGTTGCACTGGAGAGGGTGCAGAGGAGATTTACCAGGATGTTGCACGAGAGAGGGTACAGAGGAGATTTACCAGGATGTTGCACTGGAGAGGGTGCAGAGGAGATTTACTCGGATGTTGCACTGGAGAGGGTACAGAGGAGATTTACCAGGATGTTGCACTAGAGAGGGTACAAAGGAGATTTACCAGGTTGTTGCACTGGAGAGGGTGCAGAGGAGATTTACCAGGATGTTGCAGTGGAGAGGGTACAGGGGAGATTTATCAGGATGTTGCACTAGAGAGGGTACAAAGGAGATTTACCAGGTTGTTGCACTGGAGAGGGTGCAGAGGAGATTTACCAGGATGTTGCACTGGAGAGGGTGCAGAGGAGATTTACCCGGATGTTGCACTGGAGAGGGTGCAGAGGAGATTTACCAGGATGGTGCACTGGAGAGGGTACAGAGGAGATTTACCAGGATGTTGCACTGGAGAGGGTGCAGAGGAGATTTACCCGGAAGTTGCACTGGAGAAGGTGCAGAGGAGATTTACCAGGATGTTGCACTGGAGAGGGTGCAGAGGAGATTTACCTGGATGTTTGCACCAGAGAGGGTACAGAGGAGATTTACCAGGATGTTACACTAGAGAGGGTACAGAGGAGATTTTCCAGGATATTGCACTGGAGAGGGGACAGAGGAGATTTACCAGGATGTTGCACTAGAGAGGGTACAGAGGAGATTTACCAGGATGTTGCACGAGAGAGGGTGCAGAGGAGATTTACCAGGATGTTGCACTCGAGTGGGGACAGACGAGATTTACCAGGTGTTGTACTAGAGAGGGTGCAGAGGAGATTTACGAGGATGTTGCACTGGAGAGGGTACAGAGGAGACTAAGCAGGATGTTGCACGAGAGAGGGTACAGAGGAGATTTATCGGGATGTTGCACTAGAGAGGGTACAGAGGAGATTTACCAGGATGTTGCAGTGGAGAGGGTACAGAGGAGATTTATCAGGATGTTGCACCAGAGAGGGTACAAAGGAGATTTACCAGGATGTTGCACTGGAGAGGGTGCAGAGGAGATTTACCAGGATGTTGCACTGGAGAGGGTGCAGAGGAGATTTACCCGGATGTTGCACTGGAGAGGGTGCAGAGGAGATTTACCAGGATGGTGCACTGGAGAGGGTACAGAGGAGATTTACCAGGATGTTGCACTGGAGAGGGTGCAGATGAGATTTACCCGGATGTTGCACTGGAGAAGGTGCAGAGGAGATTTACCAGGATGTTGCATTGGAGAGGGTACAGAGGAGATTTACCAGGATGTTGCACTAGAGAGGGTACAGAGGAGATTGACCAGGATGTTGCACTGGAGAGGGTGCAGAGGAGATTTACCTGGATGTTTACACCAGAGAGGGTGCAGAGGAGATTTCCCAGGATGTTGCACTAGAGAGGGTACAGAGGAGATTTTCCAGGATGTTGCACTGGAGAGGGGACAGAGGAGATTTACCAGGATGTTGCAATAGAGAGGGTACAGAGGAGATTTACCAGGATGTTGCACTGGAGAGGGTACAGAGGAGATTTACCAGGATGTTGCACAAGAGAGGGTACAGAGGAGATTTACCAGGATGTTGCACCAGAGAGGATGCAGAGGAGATTTACCAGGATGTTGCACTCGAGAGGGTACAGAGGAGATTTACCAGGATGTTGCACTGGAGAGGGTATAGAGGAGATTTACCAGGATGTTGCACCAGAGAGGGTACAAACGAGATTTACCAGGATGTTGCACTAGAGAGGGTTCAGAGGAGATTTACCAGGATGTTGCACAAGAGAGGGTGCAGAGGAGATTTACCAGGATGTTGCACTAGAGAGGATGCAGAGGAGATTTACCAGGATGTTGCACTCGAGAGGGTGCAGAGGAGATTTACCAGGATGTTGCACAAGAGAGGGTGCAGAGGAGATTTACCAGGATGTTGCACTAGAGAGGATGCAGAGGAGATTTACCAGGATGTTGCACTCGAGAGGGTAGAGAGGAGATTTACCAGGATGAAACAGTGGAGAGGGTACACAGGAGATTTACCAGGATGTTGCACGAGAGAGTGTACAGAGGAGATTTACCAGGATGTTGCACTAGAGAGGGTACAGAGGAGATTTACCAGGATGTTGCACTGGAGAGGGTGCAGAGGAGATTTACCAGGATGTTGCTATGGAGAGGGTGCAGAGGAGATTTACCAGGACGTTGCACTGGAGAGGGTGCAGAGGAGATTTACCAGGATGTTGCACTGGAGAGGGTACAGAGGAGATTTACCTGGATGTTGCACTGGAGAGGGTGCAGAGGAGATTCACCAGGATGTTGCACTAGAGAGGGTACAGAGGAGATTTACCAGGATGTTGCAGTGGAGAGGGTGCAGAGGAGATTTACCAGGATGTTGCACTGGAGAAGGTGCAGAGGAGATTTACCCGGATGTTGCACTGGAGAGGGTGCAGAGGAGATTTACCAGGATGGTGCACTGGAGAGGGTACAGAGGAGATTTACCAGGATGTTGCACTGGAGAGGGTGCAGAGGAGATTTACCCGGAAGTTGCACTGGAGAAGGTGCAGAGGAGATTTACCAGGATGTTGCACTGGAGAGGGTGCAGAGGAGATTTACCTGGATGTTTGCAGCAGAGAGGGTACAGAGGAGATTTACCAGGACGTTGCACTAGAGAGGGTACAGAGGAGATTTTCCAGGATATTGCACTGGAGAGGGGACAGAGGAGATTTACCAGGATGTTGCACTAGAGAGGGTACAGAGGAGATTTACCAGGATGTTGCACAAGAGAGGGTACAGAGGAGATTTACCAGGATGTTGCACTGGAGAGGGTATAGAGGAGATTTACCAGGATGTTGCACTAGAGAGGGTACAGAGGAGATTTACCAGGATGTTGCACTGGAGAGGGTATAGAGGAGATTTACCAGGATGTTGCACCAGAGAGGGTACAAAGGAGATTTACCAGGATGTTGCACGAGAGAGGGTTCAGAGGAGATTTACCAGGATGTTGCACAAGAGAGGGTGCAGAGGAGATTTACCAGGATGTTGCACTAGAGAGGGTACAGAGGAGATTTACCAGGATGTTGCACTGGAGAGGGTATAGAGGAGATTTACCAGGATGTTGCACCAGAGAGGGTACAAAGGAGATTTACCAGGATGTTGCACGAGAGAGGGTTCAGAGGAGATTTACCAGGATGTTGCACAAGAGAGGGTGCAGAGGAGATTTACCAGGATGTTGCACTAGAGAGGATGCAGAGGAGATTTACCAGGATGTTGCACTAGAGAGGGTACAGAGGAGATTTACCAGGATGTTGCAGTGGAGAGGGTACAGAGGAGATTTACCAGGATGTTGCATGAGAGAGGGTACAGAGGAGATTTAACAGGATGTTGCACTAGAGAGAGTACAGAGGAGATTTACCAGGATGTTGCACTGGAGAGGGTGCAGAGGAGATTTACCAGGATGTTGCACTGGAGAGGGTGCAGAGGAGATTTACCAGGATGTTGCACTGGAGAGGGTGCAGAGGAGATTTACCAGGATGGTGCACTGGAGAGGGTGCAGAGTAGATTTACCAGGATGTTGCACTAGAGAGGGTGCAGAGGAGATTTACCAGGATGTTGCACTAGAGAGGGTACAGGGGAGATTTACCAGGATGTTGCAGTGGAGAGGGTACAGAGGAGATTTACCAGGATGTTGCACTAGAGAGGGTACAGAGGAGATTTACCATGATGTTGCACGAGAGAGGGTACAGAGGAGATTTACCAGGATGTTGCACTAGAGAGGGTACAAAGGAGATTTACCAGATTGTTGCACTGGAGAGGGTGCAGAGGAGATTTACCAGGATGTTGCAGTGGAGAGGGTACAGAGGAGATTTATCAGGATGTTGCACTAGAGAGGGTACAAAGGAGATTTACCAGGTTGTTGCACTGGAGAGGGTGCAGAGGAGATTTACCAGGATGTTGCACTGGAGAGGGTGCAGAGGAGATTTACCCGGATGTTGCACTGGAGAGGGTGCAGAGGAGATTTACCAGGATGGTGCACTGGAGAGGGTACAGAGGAGATTTACCAGGATGTTGCACTGGAGAGGGTGCAGAGGAGATTTACCCGGAAGTTGCACTGGAGAAGGTGCAGAGGAGATTTACCAGGATGTTGCACAGGAGAGGGTGCAGAGGAGATTTACCTGGATGTTTGCACCAGAGAGGGTACAGAGGAGATTTACCAGGATGTTGCACTAGAGAGGGTACAGAGGAGATTTTCCAGGATATTGCACTGGAGAGGGGACAGAGGAGATTTACCAGGATGTTGCACTCGAGAGGGTACAGAGGAGATTTACCAGGATGTTGCACTGGAGAGGTTACAGAGGAGATTTACCAGGATGTTGCACGACAGAGGGTGCAGAGGAGATTTACCAGGATGTTGCACTCGAGTGGGGACAGACGAGATTTACCAGGATGTTGCACTAGAGAGGGTGCAGAGGTGATTTACCAGGATGTTGCACTGGAGAGGGTACAGAGGAGATTTACCAGGATGTTGCACTGGAGAGGGTGCAGAGGAGATTTACCAGGATGTTGCACTGGAGAGGGGACAGAGGAGATTTACCAGGATGTTGCACAAGAGAGGGTGCAGAGGAGATTTACGAGGATGTTGCACTGGAGAGGGTACAGAGGAGACTAAGCAGGATGTTGCACGAGAGAGGGTACAGAGGAGATTTATCGGGATGTTGCACTCGAGAGGGTAGAGAGGAGATTTACCAGGATGTTGCAGTGGAGAGGGTACAGAGGAGATTTATCAGGATGTTGCACCAGAGAGGGTACAAAGGAGATTTACCAGGATGTTGCACTGGAGAGGGTGCAGAGGAGATTTACCAGGATGTTGCACTGGAGAGGGTGCAGAGGAGATTTACCAGGATGTTGCAGTGGAGAGGGTGCAGAGGAGATTTACCAGGATGGTGCACTGGAGAGGGTACAGAGGAGATTTACCAGGATGTTGCACTGGAGAGGGTGCAGAGGAGATTTACCCGGATGTTGCACTGGAGAAGGTGCAGAGGAGATTTACCAGGATGTTGCATTGGAGATGGTACAGAGGAGATTTACCAGGATGTTGCACTGGAGAAGGTACAGAGGAGATTGACCAGGATGTTGCACTGGAGAGGGTACAGAGGAGATTTACCAGGATGTTGCACTAGAGAGGGTACAGAGGAGATTTTCCAGGATGTTGCACTGGAGAGAGGACAGAGGAGATTTACCAGGATGTTGCAATAGAGAGGGTACAGAGGAGATTTACCAGGATGTTGCACTGGAGAGGGTACAGAGGAGATTTACCAGGATGTTGCACAAGAGAGGGGACAGAGGAGATATACCAGGATGTTGCACTAGAGAGGATGCAGAGGAGATTTACCAGGATGTTGCACGAGAGAGGGTTCAGAGGAGATTTACCAGGATGTTGCACAAGAGAGGGTGCAGAGGAAATTTACCAGGATGTTGCACTAGAGAGGATGCAGAGGAGATTTACCAGGATGTTGCACTAGAGAGGGTACAGAGGAGATTTACCAGGATGTTGCAGTGGAGAGAGTACAGAGGAGATTTACCAGGATGTTGCATGAGAGAGGGTACAGAGGAGATTTACCAGGATGTTGCACGAGAGAGAGTACAGAGGAGATTTACCAGGATGTTGCACTGGAGAGGGTGCAGATGAGACTTACCAGGATGTTGCACTGGAGAGGGTGCAGAGGAGATTTACCAGGATGTTGCACGAGAGAGGGTACAGAGGAGATTTACCAGGATGTTGCACTGGAGAGGGTGCAGAGGAGATTTACTCGGATGTTGCACTGGAGAGGGTACAGAGGAGATTTACCAGGATGTTGCACTAGAGAGGGTACAGAGGAGATTTACCAGGATGTTGCACGAGAGAGGGTACAGAGGAGATTTACCAGGATGTTGCACTAGAGAGGGTACAAAGGAGATTTACCAGGTTGTTGCACTGGAGAGGGTGCAGAGGAGATTTACCAGGATGTTGCAGTGGAGAGGGTACAGGGGAGATTTATCAGGATGTTGCACTAGAGAGGGTACAAAGGAGATTTACCAGGTTGTTGCACTGGAGAGGGTGCAGAGGAGATTTACCAGGATGTTGCACTGGAGAGGGTGCAGAGGAGATTTACCCGGATGTTGCACTGGAGAGGGTGCAGAGGAGATTTACCAGGATGGTGCACTGGAGAGGGTACAGAGGAGATTTACCAGGATGTTGCACTGGAGAGGGTGCAGAGGAGATTTACCCGGAAGTTGCACTGGAGAAGGTGCAGAGGAGATTTACCAGGATGTTGCACTGGAGAGGGTGCAGAGGAGATTTACCTGGATGTTTGCACCAGAGAGGGTACAGAGGAGATTTACCAGGATGTTACACTAGAGAGGGTACAGAGGAGATTTTCCAGGATATTGCACTGGAGAGGGGACAGAGGAGATTTACCAGGATGTTGCACTAGAGAGGGTACAGAGGAGATTTACCAGGATGTTGCACGAGAGAGGGTGCAGAGGAGATTTACCAGGATGTTGCACTCGAGTGGGGACAGACGAGATTTACCAGGTGTTGTACTAGAGAGGGTGCAGAGGAGATTTACGAGGATGTTGCACTGGAGAGGGTACAGAGGAGACTAAGCAGGATGTTGCACGAGAGAGGGTACAGAGGAGATTTATCGGGATGTTGCACTAGAGAGGGTACAGAGGAGATTTACCAGGATGTTGCAGTGGAGAGGGTACAGAGGAGATTTATCAGGATGTTGCACCAGAGAGGGTACAAAGGAGATTTACCAGGATGTTGCACTGGAGAGGGTGCAGAGGAGATTTACCAGGATGTTGCACTGGAGAGGGTGCAGAGGAGATTTACCCGGATGTTGCACTGGAGAGGGTGCAGAGGAGATTTACCAGGATGGTGCACTGGAGAGGGTACAGAGGAGATTTACCAGGATGTTGCACTGGAGAGGGTGCAGATGAGATTTACCCGGATGTTGCACTGGAGAAGGTGCAGAGGAGATTTACCAGGATGTTGCATTGGAGAGGGTACAGAGGAGATTTACCAGGATGTTGCACTAGAGAGGGTACAGAGGAGATTGACCAGGATGTTGCACTGGAGAGGGTGCAGAGGAGATTTACCTGGATGTTTACACCAGAGAGGGTGCAGAGGAGATTTCCCAGGATGTTGCACTAGAGAGGGTACAGAGGAGATTTTCCAGGATGTTGCACTGGAGAGGGGACAGAGGAGATTTACCAGGATGTTGCAATAGAGAGGGTACAGAGGAGATTTACCAGGATGTTGCACTGGAGAGGGTACAGAGGAGATTTACCAGGATGTTGCACAAGAGAGGGTACAGAGGAGATTTACCAGGATGTTGCACCAGAGAGGATGCAGAGGAGATTTACCAGGATGTTGCACTCGAGAGGGTACAGAGGAGATTTACCAGGATGTTGCACTGGAGAGGGTATAGAGGAGATTTACCAGGATGTTGCACCAGAGAGGGTACAAACGAGATTTACCAGGATGTTGCACTAGAGAGGGTTCAGAGGAGATTTACCAGGATGTTGCACAAGAGAGGGTGCAGAGGAGATTTACCAGGATGTTGCACTAGAGAGGATGCAGAGGAGATTTACCAGGATGTTGCACTCGAGAGGGTAGAGAGGAGATTTACCAGGATGAAACAGTGGAGAGGGTACACAGGAGATTTACCAGGATGTTGCACGAGAGAGTGTACAGAGGAGATTTACCAGGATGTTGCACTAGAGAGGGTACAGAGGAGATTTACCAGGATGTTGCACTGGAGAGGGTGCAGAGGAGATTTACCAGGATGTTGCTATGGAGAGGGTGCAGAGGAGATTTACCAGGACGTTGCACTGGAGAGGGTGCAGAGGAGATTTACCAGGATGTTGCACTGGAGAGGGTACAGAGGAGATTTACCTGGATGTTGCACTGGAGAGGGTGCAGAGGAGATTCACCAGGATGTTGCACTAGAGAGGGTACAGAGGAGATTTACCAGGATGTTGCAGTGGAGAGGGTGCAGAGGAGATTTACCAGGATGTTGCACTGGAGAAGGTGCAGAGGAGATTTACCCGGATGTTGCACTGGAGAGGGTGCAGAGGAGATTTACCAGGATGGTGCACTGGAGAGGGTACAGAGGAGATTTACCAGGATGTTGCACTGGAGAGGGTGCAGAGGAGATTTACCCGGAAGTTGCACTGGAGAAGGTGCAGAGGAGATTTACCAGGATGTTGCACTGGAGAGGGTGCAGAGGAGATTTACCTGGATGTTTGCAGCAGAGAGGGTACAGAGGAGATTTACCAGGACGTTGCACTAGAGAGGGTACAGAGGAGATTTTCCAGGATATTGCACTGGAGAGGGGACAGAGGAGATTTACCAGGATGTTGCACTAGAGAGGGTACAGAGGAGATTTACCAGGATGTTGCACAAGAGAGGGTGCAGAGGAGATTTACCAGGATGTTGCACTAGAGAGGGTACAGAGGAGATTTACCAGGATGTTGCACTGGAGAGGGTATAGAGGAGATTTACCAGGATGTTGCACCAGAGAGGGTACAAAGGAGATTTACCAGGATGTTGCACGAGAGAGGGTTCAGAGGAGATTTACCAGGATGTTGCACAAGAGAGGGTGCAGAGGAGATTTACCAGGATGTTGCACTAGAGAGGATGCAGAGGAGATTTACCAGGATGTTGCACTAGAGAGGGTACAGAGGAGATTTACCAGGATGTTGCAGTGGAGAGGGTACAGAGGAGATTTACCAGGATGTTGCATGAGAGAGGGTACAGAGGAGATTTACCAGGATGTTGCACTAGAGAGAGTACAGAGGAGATTTACCAGGATGTTGCACTGGAGAGGGTGCAGAGGAGATTTACCAGGATGTTGCACTGGAGAGGGTGCAGAGGAGATTTACCAGGATGTTGCACTGGAGAGGGTGCAGAGGAGATTTACCAGGATGGTGCACTGGAGAGGGTGCAGAGTAGATTTACCAGGATGTTGCACTAGAGAGGGTGCAGAGGAGATTTACCAGGATGTTGCACTAGAGAGGGTACAGGGGAGATTTACCAGGATGTTGCAGTGGAGAGGGTACAGAGGAGATTTACCAGGATGTTGCACTAGAGAGGGTACAGAGGAGATTTACCAGGATGTTGCACTAGAGATGGTACAGAGGAGATTTACCAGGATGTTGCACTGGAGAGGGTGCAGAGGAGATTTACCCGGATGTTGCACTGGAGAGGGTACAGAGGAGATTTACCAGGACGTTGCACTAGAGAGGGTACAGAGGAGATTTACCAGGATGTTGCACGAGAGAGGGTACAGAGGAGATTTACCAGGATGTTGCACTGGAGAGGGTGCAGAGGAGATTTACCCGGATGTTGCACTGGAGAGGGTGCAGAGGAGATTTACCAGGACGTTGCACTAGAGAGGGTACAGAGGAGATTTACCAGGATGTTGCACGAGAGAGGGTACAGAGGAGATTTACCAGGATGTTGCACTGGAGAGGGTGCAGAGGAGATTTACCCGGATGTTGCACTGGAGAGGGTACAGAGGAGATTTACCAGGATGTTGCACTGGAGAGGGTGCAGAGGAGATTTACCCGGATGTTGCACTGGAGAGGGTACAGAGGAGATTTACCAGGACGTTGCACTAGAGAGGGTACAGAGGAGATTTACCAGGATGTTGCACGAGAGAGGGTACAGAGGAGATTTACCAGGATGTTGCACTAGAGAGGGTACAAAGGAGATTTACCAGGTTGTTGCAGTGGAGAGGGTGCAGAGGAGATTTATCAGGATGTTGCAGTGGAGAGGGTACAGAGGAGATTTATCAGGATGTTGCACTAGAGAGGGTACAAAGGAGATTTACCAGGTTGTTGCACTGGAGAGGGTGCAGAGGAGATTTACCAGGATGTTGCACTGGAGAGGGTGCAGAGGAGATTTACCCGGAAGTTGCACTGGAGAAGGTGCAGAGGAGATTTACCAGGATGTTGCACTGGAGAGGGTGCAGAGCAGATTTACCTGGATGTTTGCACCAGAGAGGATACAGAGGAGATTTACCAGGATGTTGCACTAGAGAGGGTACAGAGGAGATTTTCCAGGATATTGCACTGGAGAGGGGACAGAGGAGATTTACCAGGATGTTGCACTAGAGAGGGTACAGAGGGGATTTACCAGGATGTTGCACTGGAGAGGTTACAGAGGAGATTTACCAGGATGTTGCACAAGAGAGGGTGCAGAGGAGATTTACCAGGATGTTGCACTCGAGTGGGGACAGAGGAGATTTACCAGGATGTTGCACTAGAGAGGGTGCAGAGGTGATTTACCAGGATGTTGCACTGGAGAGGGTGCAGAGGAGATTTACCAGGATGTTGCACTGGAGAGGGTGCAGAGGAGATTTACCCGGATGTTGCACTGGAGAGGGTGCAGAGGAGATTTACCAGGATGTTGCACGAGAGAGGGTACAGAGGAGATTTACCAGGATGTTGCACTGGAGAGGGTGCAGAGGAGATTTACCCGGATGTTGCACTGGAGAGGGTACAGAGGAGATTTACCAGGATGTTGCACTGGAGAGGGTGCAGAGGAGATTTACCCGGATGTTGCACTGGAGAGGGTACAGAGGAGATTTACCAGGACGTTGCACTAGAGAGGGTACAGAGGAGATTTACCAGGATGTTGCACGAGAGAGGGTACAGAGGAGATTTACCAGGATGTTGCACTAGAGAGGGTACAAAGGAGATTTACCAGGTTGTTGCACTGGAGAGGGTGCAGAGGAGATTTATCAGGATGTTGCAGTGGAGAGGGTACAGAGGAGATTTATCAGGATGTTGCACTAGAGAGGGTACAAAGGAGATTTACCAGGTTGTTGCACTGGAGAGGGTGCAGAGGAGATTTACCAGGATGTTGCACTGGAGAGGGTGCAGAGGAGATTTACCCGGAAGTTGCACTGGAGAAGGTGCAGAGGAGATTTACCAGGATGTTGCACTGGAGAGGGTGCAGAGCAGATTTACCTGGATGTTTGCACCAGAGAGGATACAGAGGAGATTTACCAGGATGTTGCACTAGAGAGGGTACAGAGGAGATTTTCCAGGATATTGCACTGGAGAGGGGACAGAGGAGATTTACCAGGATGTTGCACTAGAGAGGGTACAGAGGAGATTTACCAGGATGTTGCACTGGAGAGGTTACAGAGGAGATTTACCAGGATGTTGCACGAGAGAGGGTGCAGAGGAGATTTACGAGGATGTTGCACTGGAGAGGGTACAGAGGAGACTAACCAGGATGTTGCACGAGAGAGGGTACAGAGGAGATTTATCGGGATGTTGCACGAGAGAGGGTACAGAGGAGATTTATCAGGATGTTGCACTGGAGAGGGTATAGAGGAGATTTACCAGGATGTTGCACCAGAGAGGGTTCGGAGGAGATTTACCAGGATGTTGCACAAGAGAGGGTGCAGAGGAGATTTACGAGGATATTGCACGAGAGAGGGTGCAGAGGTGATTTACCAGGATGTTGCACTAGAGAGGGTACAGAGGAGATTTACCAGGATATTGCACGACAGAGGGTGCAGAGGAGATTTACCTGGATGTTGCACTGGAGAGGGTGCAGAGGAGATTTACTAGGATATTGCACTAGAGAGGGTGCAGAGGTGATTTACCAGGATGTTGCACTAGAGAGGGTACAGAGGAGATTTACCAGGATATTGCACGACAGAGGGTGCAGAGGAGATTTACCTGGATGTTTGCACCAGAGAGGATACAGAGGAGATTTACCAGGATGTTGCACTGGAGAGGGTGCAGAGGAGATTTACCTGGATGTTTGCACCAGAGAGGGTACAGAGGAGATTTACCAGGATGTTGCACTAGAGAGGGTACAGAGGAAATTTTCCAGGATGTTGCACTGGAGAGGGGACCGAGGAGATTTACCAGGATGTTGCACTAGAGAGGGTACAGAGGAGATTTACCAGGATGTTGCACTGGAGAGGATACAGAGGAGATTTACCAGGATGTTGCACGAGAGAGGTTGCAGAGGAGATTTACCAGGATGTTGCACTCGAGTGGGGACAGAGGAGATTTACCAGGATGTTGCACTAGAGAGGGTGCAGAGGAGATTTACGAGGATGTTGCACTGGAGAGGGTACAGAGGAGACTAACCAGGATGTTCCACTCGAGAGGGTACAGAGGAGATTTACCAGGATGTTGCACTGGAGAGGGTACAGAGGAGATTTACCAGGACGTTGCACTGGAGAGGGTGCAGAGGAGATTTACCCAGATGTTGCACTGGAGAAGGTGCAGAGGAGATTTACCAGGATGTTGCACTGGAGAGGGTACTGAGGAGATTTACCAGGACGTTGCACTGGAGAGGGTACAGAGGATATTTATCAGGATGTTGCACTGGAGAGGGTATAGAGGAGATTTACCAGGATGTTGCACCAGAGAGGGTTCGGAGGAGATTTACCAGGATATTGCACGACAGAGGGTACAGAGGAGATTTACCAGGATGTTGCAGTGGAGAGGGTACAGAGGAGATTTACCAGGATGTTGCACTCGAGAGGGTGCAGAGGAGATTTACCAGGATGTTGCACTAGAAAGGGTACACAGGAGATTTACCAGGATGTTGCACTAGAGAGGGTACAGAGAAGATTTACCAGGATGTTGCACTGGAGAGGGTGCAGAGGAGATTTACCAGGATGTTGCACTAGAGAGGGTACAGAGGAGATTTACCAGGGTGTTGCACTGGAGAGGCTACAGAGGTGATTTACCAGGATGTTGCACTAGAGAGGGTACAGAGGAGATTTACCAGGATGTTGCACTCGAGAACGTACAGAGGAGATATACCAGGATGTTGCAGTGGAGAGGGTACAGAGGAGATTTACCAGGATGTTGCACTAGAGAGGGTACAAAGGAGATTTACCAGGATGTTGCACTGGAGAGGGTGCAGAGGAGATTTACCAGGATGTTGCACTGGAGAGGGTGCAGAGGAGATTTACCCGGATGTTGCACTGGAGAGCTTGCAGAGGAGATTTACCAGGATGGTGCACTGGAGAGGGTGCAGAGGAGATTTACCAGGATGTTGCACTGGAGAGGGTGCAGAGGAGATTTACCCGGATGTTGCACTGGAAAAGGTGCAGAGGAGATTTACCAGGATGTTGTACGAGAGAGGGTACAGAGGAGATTTACCAGGATGTTGCACTGGAGAGGGTGCAGAGGAGATTTACCAGGATGTTGCACTGGAGGGGGTGCAGAGGAGATTTACCCGGATGTTACACTAGAGAGGGTACAGAGGAGATTTACCAGGATGTTGCACTAGAGAGGGTATAGAGGAGATTTACCAGGATGTTGCACGAGAGAGGGTACAGAGGAGATTTACCAGGATGTTGCACTGGAGAGGGTACAGAGGAGATTTACCAGGATGTTGCACTGGAGAGGGTACAGAGGAGATTTACCAGGATGGTGCACTGGAGAGGGTGCAGAGGAGATTTACCAGGATGTTGCACTGGAGAGGGTACAGAGGACATTTACCAGGATGTTGCACTGGAGGGGGTGCAGAGGAGATTTACCAGGATGTTGCACGAGAGTGGGTACAGAGGAGATTTACCAGGATGTTGCACTGGAGAGGGTACAGAGGAGATTTACCTGGATGTTTGCACCAGAGAGGGTACAGAGGAGATTTACCAGGATGTTGCACGAGAGAGGGTACAGAGGAGATTTTCCAGGATGTTGCACTGGAGAGGGGACAGAGGAGATTTACCAGGATGTTGCACTAGAGAGGGTACAGAGGAGATTTACCAGGATGTTGCACTAGAGAGGGTACAGAGGAGATTTACCAGGATGTTGCACTAGAGAGGGTGCAGAGGAGATTTACCAGGATGTTGCACTCGAGAGGGGACAGAGGAGATTTACCAGGATGTTGCACGAGAGAGGGTGCAGAGGAGATTTACCAGGATGTTGCACTGGAGAGGGTACAGAGGAGATTTACCAGGATGTTGCACCAGAGAGGGTTCGGAGGAGATTTTCCAGGATGTTGCACAAGAGAGGGTGCAGAGGAGATTTACCAGGATGTTGCACTAGAGAGGGTACAGAGGAGATTTACCAGGATGTTGCAGTGGAGAGGATGCAGAGGAGATTTACCAGGATGTTGCACTAGAGAGGGTACAAAGAAGATTTACCAGGATGTTGCACTAGAGAGGGTACAGAGGAGATTTACCAGGATGTTGCACTGGAGAGGGTACAGAGGAGATTTACCAGGATGTTGCACTAGAGAGGATGCAGAGGAGATTTACCAGGATGTTGCACTAGAGAGGGTACAGAGGAGATTTACCAGGATGTTGCAGTGGAGAGGGTACAGAGGAGATTTACCAGGATGTTGCACGAGAGAGGGTACAGAGGAGATTTACCAGGATGTTGCACTGGAGAGGGTGCAGAGGAGATTTACCAGGATGTTGCACTGCAGAGGGTACAGAGGAGATTTACCAGGATTTTGCACTGGAGAGGGTGCTGAGGAGATTTACCAGGCTGTTGTACTGGAGACGGTGCAGAGGAGATTTACCAGGATGTTGCACTGGAGCGGGTGCAGAGGAGATTTACCAGGATGTTGCACTAGAGAGGGTACAGAGGAGATTTACCAGGATGTTGCACTGGAGAGGGTACAGAGGCAATTTACCAGGATGTTGCACTAGAGAGGTTACAGAGGAGATTTACCAGGATGTTGCACGAGAGAGGGTACAGAGGAGATTTACCAGGATGTTGCACTGGAGAGGGTGCAGAGGAGATTTACCCGGATGTTGCACTGGAGAGGGTACAGAGGAGATTTACCAGGATGTTGCACTCGAGAGGGTACAGAGGAGATTTACCAGGATGTTGCACTAGAGAGGGTACAGAGGAGATTTACCAGGATGTTGCAGTGGAGAGGGTGCAGAGGAGATTTACCTGGATGTTTGCACCAGAGAGGGTACAGAGGAGATTTACCAGGTTGTTGCACTGGAGAGGGTGCAGAGGAGATTTACCAGGATGTTGCACTGGAGAGGGTGCAGAGGAGATTTACCCGGATGTTGCACTGGAGAGGGTGCAGAGGAGATTTACCAGGATGGTGCACTAGAGAGGGTGCAGAGGTGATTTACCAGGATGTTGCACTGGAGAGGGTGCAGAGGAGATTTACCCGGAAGTTGCACTGGAGAAGGTGCAGAGGAGATTTACCAGGATGTTGTACTGGAGAGGGTGCAGAGGAGATTTACCTGGATGTTTGCACCAGAGAGGGTACAGAGGAGATTTACCAGGATGTTGCACTAGAGAGGGTGCAGAGGAGATTTTCCAGGATATTGCACTGGAGAGGGGACAGAGGAGATTTACCAGGATGTTGCACTCGAGTGGGGACAGAGGAGATTTACCAGGATGTTGCACTAGAGAGGGTGCAGAGGTGATTTACCAGGATGTTGCACTGGAGAGGGTACAGAGGAGATTTACCAGGATGTTGCACTAGAGAGGGTGCAGAGGAGATTTACCAGGATGTTGCACTGGAGAGGGGACAGAGGAGATTTACCAGGATGTTGCACTAGAGAGGGTGCAGAGGAGATTTACGAGGATGTTGCACTGGAGAGGGTACAGAGGAGAGTAACCAGGATATTGCACTAGAGAGGGTACAGAGGAGATTTATCGGGATGTTGCACTAGAGAGGGTACAGAGGAGATTTACCAGGATGTTGCAGTGGAGAGGGTACAGAGGAGATTTATCAGGATGTTGCACGAGAGAGGGTACAAAGGAGATTTACCAGGATGTTGCACTGGAGAGGGTATAGAGGAGATTTATCAGGATGTTGCACTGGAGAGGGTATAGAGGAGATTTACCAGGATGTTGCACCAGAGAGGGTTCGGAGGAGATTTACCAGGATGTTGCAATAGAGAGGGTACAGAGGAGATTTACCAGGATGTTGCACTGGAGATGGTGCAGAGGAGATTTACCAGGATGTTGCACTGGAGAGGGTGCAGAGGAGATTTACCCGGATGTTGCACTGGAGAGGGTGCAGAGGAGATTTACCAGGATGTTGCACTGGAGAGGGTGCAGAGGAGATTTACCAGGATGTTGCACTGGAGAGGGTGCAGAGGAGATTTACCAGGATGTTGCACTAGAGAGGGTACAGAGGCGATTTACCATGATGTTGCACTAGAGAGGGTACAGAGGAGATATACCAGGATGTTGCACTAGAGAGGGTACAGAGGAGATTTATCAGGATGTTGCACTAGAAAGGGTGCAGAGGAGATTCATCAGGATGTTGCACTGGAGAGGGCACAGAGGAGATTTACCAGGATGTTGCACTAGAGAGGGTACAGAGGAGATTTACCAGGATGTTGCACTGGAGAGGATGCAAAGGAGATTTACCAGGATGTTGCACTGGAGAGGGTGCAGAGGAGATTTACCAGGATGTTGCACTAGAGAGGGTGCAGAGGTGATTTACCAGGATGTTGCACGAGAGAGTGTACAGAGGAGATTTATCAGGATGTTGCACTAGAGAGGGTACAGAGGAGATTTATCAGGATGTTGCACTAGAGAGGGTACAGAGGAGATTTATCAGGATGTTGCACTGGAGAGGGTACAGAGGAGATTTACCAGGATGTTGCACTAGAGAGGGTACAGAGGAGATTTACCAGGATGTTGCACTGGAGTGGATGCAGAGGAGATTTACCAGGATGTTGCACTGGAGAGGGTGCAGAGGAGATTTACCTGGATGTTTGCACTAGAGAGGGTACAGAGGAGATTTACCAGGATGTTGCACTAGAGAGGGTACAGAGGAGATTTACCAGGATGTTGCACTAGAGAGGGTACAGAGGGGATTTATCAGGATGTTGCACTGGAGAGGGGACAGAGGAGATTTACCAGGATGTTGCACCAGAGAGGGTACAGAGGGGATTTGTCAGGATGTTGCACTAGAGAGTGGACAGAGGTGATTTACCAGGATGTTGCACTAGAGAGGGTACAGAGGAGATTTATCAGGAGGTTGCACTAGAGAGGGTACAGAGGAGATTTATCAGGATGTTGCACTGGAGAGGGCACAGAGGAGATTTACCAGGATGTTTCACTAGAGAGGGTACAGAGGAGATTTACCAGGATGTTGCACTGGAGAGGATGCAGAGGAGATTTACCAGGATGTTGCACAGGAGAAGGTGCAGAGGAGATTTACCAGGATGTTGCACTGGAGAGGGTGCAGAGGTGATTTACAAGGATGTTGCACGAGAGAGTGTACAGAGGAGATTTATCAGGATGTTGCACTAGAGAGGGTACAGAGGAGATTTATCAGGATGTTGCACTAGAGAGGTTACAGAGGAGATTTATCAGGATGTTGCACTGGGGAGGGTACAGAGGAGATTTACCAGATTGTTGCACGAGAGAGGGTACAGAGGAGATTTACCAGGATGTTGCACTGGAGTGGATGCAGAGGAGATTTACCAGGATGTTGCACTGGAGAGGGTGCAGAGGAGATTGACCAGGATGTTGCACTCGAGAGGGTGCAGAGGTGATTTACCAGGATGTTGCACGAGAGAGGGTACAGGGGAGATTTACCAGGATGTTGCACTGGAGAGGGTACAGAGGACATTTACCTGGATGTTGCACTGGAGAGGGTACAGAGGAGATTTACCAGGATGTTGCACTAGAGAGGGTGCAGAGGTAATTTACCAGGATGTTGCACTAGAGAGGGTACAGAGGAGATTTACCAGGATATTGCACTGGAGAGTGTACAGAGGAGATTTACCAGGATGTTGCACTAGAGAGGGTACAGAGGAGATTTGCCAGGATGTTGCACTGGAGAGGGTACAGGGGAGCTTTACCAGGATGTTGCGCTAGAGAGGGCACAGAGGAGATTTTCCAGTATGTTCCACTGGAGAGGGTGTAGAGGAGATTTGCCAGGATGTTGCACTGGAGCGCGTACAGGGGAGATTTACCAGGATGCTGCACTAGAGAGGGCACAGAGGAGATTTTCCAGGATGTTGCACTGGAGAGGGTGCAAAGGAGATTTACCAGGATATTGAACTGGAGAGGGTACAGAGGAGATTTACCAGGGTGTTGCACTGGAGAGGGTACAGAGGAGATTTCCCAGGATGTTGCACTAGAGAGGGTACAGAGGAGATTTACCAGGATGTTGCACGAGAGAGGGTACAGAGGAGATTTACCAGGATGTTGCACTAGAGAGTGTACAGAGGAGATTTACCAGGATGTTGCACTAGAGAGTGTACAGAGGAGATTTACCAGGATGTTGCACTAGAGAGGGTGCAGAGGAGATTTACCAGGATGTTGCACTGGAGAGGGTACAGAGGAGATTTACCAGGATGTTGTACAAGAGAGGGTACAGAGGAGATTTACCAGGATGTTGCACGAGAGAGGGTACAGAAGAGAATTATCAGGATGTTGCACGAGAGAGGGTACAAAGGAGATTTACCAGGATGTTGCACTAGAGAGGGTATAGAGGAGATTTGCCAGGATGTTGCACTGGAGAGGGTACAGGGGAGCTTTACCAGGATGTTGCACGAGAGAGGGTACAGAGGAGATTTACCAGGATGTTGCACTGGAGTGGATGCAGAGGAGATTTACCAGGATGTTGCACTGGAGAGGGTGCAGAGGAGATTGACCAGGATGTTGCACTCGAGAGGGTGCAGAGGTGATTTACCAGGATGTTGCACTAGAGAGGGTACAGGGGAGATTTACCAGGATGTTGCACTGGAGAGGGTACAGAGGACATTTACCTGGATGTTGCACTGGAGAGGGTACAGAGGAGATTTACCAGGATGTTGCACTAGAGAGGGTGCAGAGGTAATTTACCAGGATGTTGCACTAGAGAGGGTACAGAGGAGATTTACCAGGATATTGCACTGGAGAGTGTACAGAGGAGATTTACCAGGATGTTGCACTAGAGAGGGTACAGAGGAGATTTGCCAGGATGTTGCACTGGAGAGGGTACAGGGGAGCTTTACCAGGATGTTGCGCTAGAGAGGGCACAGAGGAGATTTTCCAGTATGTTCCACTGGAGAGGGTGTAGAGGAGATTTGCCAGGATGTTGCACTGGAGCGCGTACAGGGGAGATTTACCTGGATGCTGCACTAGAGAGGGCACAGAGGAGATTTTCCAGGATGTTGCACTGGAGAGGGTGCAAAGGAGATTTACCAGGATATTGAACTGGAGAGGGTACAGAGGAGATTTACCAGGGTGTTGCACTGGAGAGGGTACAGAGGAGATTTCCCAGGATGTTGCACTAGAGAGGGTACAGAGGAGATTTACCAGGATGTTGCACGAGAGAGGGTACAGAGGAGATTTACCAGGATGTTGCACTAGAGAGTGTACAGAGGAGATTTACCAGGATGTTGCACTAGAGAGTGTACAGAGGAGATTTACCAGGATGTTGCACTAGAGAGGGTGCAGAGGAGATTTACCAGGATGTTGCACTGGAGAGGGTACAGAGGAGATTTACCAGGATGTTGTACAAGAGAGGGTACAGAGGAGATTTACCAGGATGTTGCACGAGAGAGGGTACAGAAGAGAATTATCAGGATGTTGCACGAGAGAGGGTACAAAGGAGATTTACCAGGATGTTGCACTGGAGAGGGTACAGAGGAGATTTACCAGGATGTTGCACTGGAGTGGGTGCAGAGGAGATTTACCAGGATGGTGCACTGGAGAGGGTGCAGAGGAGATTTACCAGGATGTTGCACTGGAGAGGGTACAGAGGAGATTTACCAGGATGTTGCACTGGAGAGGGTGCAGAGGAGATTTACCCGGATGTTGCACTAGAGAGGGTACAAAGGAGATTTACCAGGATGTTGCAGTGGAGAGGGTACAGAGGAGATTTATCAGGATGCTGCACTAGAGAGGGTACAGAGGATATTTACCAGGATGTTGCACTAGAGAGGGTGCAGAGATGATTTACCAGGCTGTTGCACTGGAGAGGGTACAGAGGAGATTTACCAGGATGTTGCACTAGAGAGGGTGCAGAGGAGATTTACCAGGATGTTGCACTGGAGAGGGGACAGAGGAGATTTACCAGGATGTTGCACTCGAGAGGGTGCAGAGGAGATTTACGAGGATGTTGCACTGGAGAGGGTACAGAGGAGACTAACCAGGATGTTGCACTAGAGAGGGTACAGAGGAGATTTATCGGGATGTTGCACTAGAGAGGGTACAGAGGAGATTTACCAGGATGTTGCAGTGGAGAGGGTGCAGAGGAGATTTACCAGGATGTTGCACTGGAGAGAGTGCAGAGGAGATTTACCTGGATGTTTGCACCAGAGAGGGTACAGAGGAGATTTACCAGGATGTTGCACTGGAGAGGGTAGAGAGGAGATTTTCCAGGATGTTGCACTGGAGAGGGGACAGAGGAGATTTACCAGGATGTTGCACTAGAGAGGGTACAGAGGAGATTTACCAGGATGTTGCACTGGAGAGGGTACAGAGGAGATTTACCAGGATGTTGCACGAGAGAGGGTGCAGAGGAGATTTACCAGGATGTTGCACTCGAGTGGGGACTGAGGAGATTTACCAGGATGTTGCACTGGAGAGGGTACAGAGGAGATTTGCCAGGATGTTGCACTGGAGAGGGTACAGAGGAGACTAACCAGGATGTTGCACGAGAGAGGGTTCGGAGGAGATTTACCAGGATGTTGCACTAGAGAGGGTACAGGGGAGATTTACCAGGATGTTGCACTGGAGAGGGTACAGAGGAGATTTACCTGGATGTTGCACTGGAGAGGGTACAGAGGAGATTTACCAGGATGTTGCACTAGAGAGGGTGCAGAGGTAATTTACCAGGATGTTGCACTAGAGAGGGTACAGAGGAGATTTACCAGGATATTGCACTGGAGAGTGTACAGAGGAGATTTACCAGGATGTTGCACTAGAGAGGGTATAGAGGAGATTTGCCAGGATGTTGCACTGGAGAGGGTACAGGGGAGCTTTACCAGGATGTTGCGCTGGAGAGGGCACAGAGGAGATTTTCCAGGATGTTCCACTGGAGAGGGTGTAGAGGAGATTTGCCAGGATGTTGCACTGGAGCGCGTACAGGGGAGATTTACCAGGATGTTGCACTAGAGAGGGCACAGAGGAGATTTTCCAGGATGTTGCACTGGAGAGGGTGCAAAGGAGATTTACCAGGATATTGCACTGGAGAGGGTACAGAGGAGATTTACCAGGGTGTTGCACTGGAGAGGGTACAGAGGAGATTTCCCAGGATGTTGCACTAGAGAGGGTACAGAGGAGATTTACCAGGATGTTGCACTAGAGAGGGTACAGAGGAGATTTACCAGGATGTTGCACGAGAGAGTGTACAGAGGAGATTTACCAGGATGTTGCACTGGAGAGGGTGCAGAGGAGATTTACCAGGATGTTGCACTAGAGAGGGTACAGAGGAGATTTACCAGGATGTTGCACTAGAGAGGGTACAGAGGAGATTTACCAGGATGTTGTACAAGAGAGGGTACAGAGGAGATTTACCAGGATGTTGCACGAGAGAGGGTACAGAGGAGATTTATCAGGATGTTGCACGAGAGAGGGTACAAAGGAGATTTACCAGGATGTTGCACTGGAGAGGGTACAGAGGAGATTTACCAGGATGTTGCACTGGAGTGGGTGCAGAGGAGATTTACCAGGATGGTGCACTGGAGAGGGTGCAGAGGAGATTTACCAGGATGTTGCACTGGAGAGGGTACAGAGGAGATTTACCAGGATGTTGCACGAGAGAGGGTACAGAGGAGATTTACCAGGATGTTGCACTATAGAGGGTACAGAGGAGATTTACCAGGATGTTGCACTGGAGAGGGTGCTGAGGAGATTTACCAGGATGTTGCACTGGAGAGGGTGCAGAGGAGATTTACCAGAATGTTGCACTGGAGAGGGTGCAGAGGAGATTTACCAGGATGTTGCACTAGAGAGGGTACAGAGGCGATTTACCATGATGTTGCACGAGAGAGGGTACAGAGGAGATTTACCAGTATGTTGCACTCGAGTGGGGACAGAGGAGATTTACCAGGATGTTGCACTAGAGAGGGTGCAGAGATGATTTACCAGGATGTTGCACTGGAGAGGGTACAGAGGAGATTTACCAGGATGTTGCACTAGAGAGGGTGCAGAGGAGATTTACCAGGATGTTGCACTAGAGAGGGGACAGAGGAGATTTACCAGGATGTTGCACTCGAGAGGGTGCAGAGGAGATTTACCAGGATGTTGCACTGGAGAGGGTACAGAGGAGATTTACCAGGATGTTGCAGTGGAGAGGGTGCAGAGGAGATTTACCAGGATGTTGCACTGGAGAGAGTGCAGAGGAGATTTACCCGGATGTTGCACTGGAGAGGGTGCAGAGGAGATTTACCAGGATGGTGCACTGGAGAGGGTACAGAGGAGATTTACCAGGATGTTGCACTGGAGAGGGTGCAGAGGAGATTTACCCGGATGTTGCACTGGAGAAGGTGCAGAGGAGATTTACCAGGATGTTGCACTGGAGAGGGTACAGAGGAGATTTACCAGGATGTTGCACTGGAGAGGGTACAGAGGAGATTTATCAGGATGTTGCACTGGAGAGGGTGCAGAGGAGATTTACCTGGATGTTTGCACCAGAGAGGGTACAGAGGAGATTTACCAGGATGTTGCACTAGAGAGGGTACAGAGGAGATTTTCCAGGATGTTGCACTGGAGAGTGGACAGAGGAGTTTTACCAGGATGTTGCACTAGAGAGGGTACAGAGGAGATTTATCAGGATGTTGCACTGGAGTGGGTACAGAGGAGATTTACCAGGATGTTGCACGAGAGAGGGTGCAGAGGAGATTTACCAGGATGTTGCACTGGAGAGGGTACACAGGAGATTTGCCAGGATGTTGCACTGGAGAGGGTACAGAGGAGACTAACCAGGATGTTGCACGAGAGAGGGTTCGGAGGAGATTTACCAGGATGTTGCACTAGAGAGGGTACAGGGGAGATTTACCAGGATGTTGCACTGGAGCGGGTACAGAGGAGATTTACCTGGATGTTGCACTGGAGAGGGTGCAGAGGTAATTTACCAGGATGTTGCACTAGAGAGGGTACAGGGGAGCTTTACCAGGATGTTGTGCTAGAGAGGGCACAGAGGAGATTTTCCAGGATGTTCCACTGGAGAGGGTGTAGAGGAGATTTGCCAGGATGTTGCACTGGAGCGCGTACAGGGGAGATTTACCAGGATGTTGCACTAGAGAGGGCACAGAGGAGATTTTCCAGGATGTTGCACTGGAGAGGGTGCAAAGGAGATTTACCAGGATATTGCACTGGAGAGGGTACAGAGGAGATTTACCAGGGTGTTGCACTGGAGAGGGTACAGAGGAGATTTCCCAGGATGTTACACTAGAGAGGGTACAGAGGAGATTTACCAGGATGTTGCACTAGAGAGGGTACAGAGGAGATTTACCAGGATGTTGCACTAGAGAGTGTACAGAGGAGATTTACCAGGATGTTGCACTGGAGAGGGTGCAGAGGAGATTTACCAGGATGTTGCACTAGAGAGGGTACAGAGGAGATTTACCAGGATGTTGCACTAGAGAGGGTACAGAGGAGATTTACCAGGATGTTGTACAAGAGAGGGTACAGAGGAGATTTACCAGGATGTTGCACGAGAGAGGGTACAGAGGAGATTTACCAGGATGTTGCACTGGAGTGGGTGCAGAGGAGATTTACCAGGATGGTGCACTGGAGAGGGTGCAGAGGAGATTTACCAGAATGTTGCACTGGAGAGGGTACAGAGGAGATTTACCACGATGTTGCACGAGAGAGGGTACAGAGGAGATTTATCGGGATGTTGCACTAGAGAGGGTACAGAGGATATTTATCAGGATGTTGCACTGGAGAGGGTATAGAGGAGATTTACCAGGATGTTGCACTGGAGAGGGTGCAGAGGAGATTTACCAGGATGTTGCACTGGAGAGGGTGCTGAGGAGATTTACCAGGATGTTGCACTGGAGAGGGTGCAGAGGAGATTTACCAGGATGTTGCACTGGAGAGGGTGCAGAGGAGATTTACCAGGATGTTGCACTAGAGAGGGTACAGAGGCGATTTACCATGATGTTGCACGAGAGAGGGTACAGAGGAGATTTACCAGTATGTTGCACTCGAGTGGGGACAGAGGAGATTTACCAGGATGTTGCACTAGAGAGGGTGCAGAGATGATTTACCAGGATGTTGCACTGGAGAGGGTACAGAGGAGATTTACCAGGATGTTGCACTAGAGAGGGTGCAGAGGAGATTTACCAGGATGTTGCACTGGAGAGGGGACAGAGGAGATTTACCAGGATGTTGCACTCGAGAGGGTGCAGAGGAGATTTACCAGGATGTTGCACTGGAGAGGGTACAGAGGAGATTTACCAGGATGTTGCAGTGGAGAGGGTGCAGAGGAGATTTACCAGGATGTTGCACTGGAGAGAGTGCAGAGGAGATTTACCCGGATGTTGCACTGGAGAGGGTGCAGAGGAGATTTACCAGGATGGTGCACTGGAGAGGGTACAGAGGAGATTTACCAGGATGTTGCACTGGAGAGGGTGCAGAGGAGATTTACCCGGATGTTGCACTGGAGAAGGTGCAGAGGAGATTTACCAGGATGTTGCACTGGAGAGGGTACAGAGGAGATTTACCAGGATGTTGCACTGGAGAGGGTACAGAGGAGATTTACCAGGATGTTGCACTGGAGAGGGTGCAGAGGAGATTTACCTGGATGTTTGCACCAGAGAGGGTACAGAGGAGATTTACCAGGATGTTGCACTGGAGAGGGTACAGAGGAGATTTTCCAGGATGTTGCACTGGAGAGTGGACAGAGGAGTTTTACCAGGATGTTGCACTAGAGAGGGTACAGAGGAGATTTATCAGGATGTTGCACTGGAGAGGGTACAGAGGAGATTTACCAGGATGTTGCACGAGAGAGGGTGCAGAGGAGATTTACCAGGATGTTGCACTCGAGTAGGGACAGAGGAGATTTACCAGGATGTTGCACTGGAGAGGGTACAGAGGAGATTTGCCAGGATGTTGCACTGGAGAGAGTACAGAGGAGATTTACCAGAATGTTGCACTGGAGAGGGTGCAGAGGAGATTTACCAGGATGTTGCACTAGAGAGGGTACAGAGGCGATTTACCATGATGTTGCACGAGAGAGGGTACAGAGGAGATTTACCAGTATGTTGCACTCGAGTGGGGACAGAGGAGATTTACCAGGATGTTGCACTAGAGAGGGTGCAGAGATGATTTACCAGGATGTTGCACTGGAGAGGGTACAGAGGAGATTTACCAGGATGTTGCACTAGAGAGGGTGCAGAGGAGATTTACCAGGATGTTGCACTAGAGAGGGGACAGAGGAGATTTACCAGGATGTTGCACTCGAGAGGGTGCAGAGGAGATTTACCAGGATGTTGCACTGGAGAGGGTACAGAGGAGATTTACCAGGATGTTGCAGTGGAGAGGGTGCAGAGGAGATTTACCAGGATGTTGCACTGGAGAGAGTGCAGAGGAGATTTACCCGGATGTTGCACTGGAGAGGGTGCAGAGGAGATTTACCAGGATGGTGCACTGGAGAGGGTACAGAGGAGATTTACCAGGATGTTGCACTGGAGAGGGTGCAGAGGAGATTTACCCGGATGTTGCACTGGAGAAGGTGCAGAGGAGATTTACCAGGATGTTGCACTGGAGAGGGTACAGAGGAGATTTACCAGGATGTTGCACTGGAGAGGGTACAGAGGAGATTTATCAGGATGTTGCACTGGAGAGGGTGCAGAGGAGATTTACCTGGATGTTTGCACCAGAGAGGGTACAGAGGAGATTTACCAGGATGTTGCACTAGAGAGGGTACAGAGGAGATTTTCCAGGATGTTGCACTGGAGAGTGGACAGAGGAGTTTTACCAGGATGTTGCACTAGAGAGGGTACAGAGGAGATTTATCAGGATGTTGCACTGGAGTGGGTACAGAGGAGATTTACCAGGATGTTGCACGAGAGAGGGTGCAGAGGAGATTTACCAGGATGTTGCACTGGAGAGGGTACACAGGAGATTTGCCAGGATGTTGCACTGGAGAGGGTACAGAGGAGACTAACCAGGATGTTGCACGAGAGAGGGTTCGGAGGAGATTTACCAGGATGTTGCACTAGAGAGGGTACAGGGGAGATTTACCAGGATGTTGCACTGGAGCGGGTACAGAGGAGATTTACCTGGATGTTGCACTGGAGAGGGTGCAGAGGTAATTTACCAGGATGTTGCACTAGAGAGGGTACAGGGGAGCTTTACCAGGATGTTGTGCTAGAGAGGGCACAGAGGAGATTTTCCAGGATGTTCCACTGGAGAGGGTGTAGAGGAGATTTGCCAGGATGTTGCACTGGAGCGCGTACAGGGGAGATTTACCAGGATGTTGCACTAGAGAGGGCACAGAGGAGATTTTCCAGGATGTTGCACTGGAGAGGGTGCAAAGGAGATTTACCAGGATATTGCACTGGAGAGGGTACAGAGGAGATTTACCAGGGTGTTGCACTGGAGAGGGTACAGAGGAGATTTCCCAGGATGTTACACTAGAGAGGGTACAGAGGAGATTTACCAGGATGTTGCACTAGAGAGGGTACAGAGGAGATTTACCAGGATGTTGCACTAGAGAGTGTACAGAGGAGATTTACCAGGATGTTGCACTGGAGAGGGTGCAGAGGAGATTTACCAGGATGTTGCACTAGAGAGGGTACAGAGGAGATTTACCAGGATGTTGCACTAGAGAGGGTACAGAGGAGATTTACCAGGATGTTGTACAAGAGAGGGTACAGAGGAGATTTACCAGGATGTTGCACGAGAGAGGGTACAGAGGAGATTTACCAGGATGTTGCACTGGAGTGGGTGCAGAGGAGATTTACCAGGATGGTGCACTGGAGAGGGTGCAGAGGAGATTTACCAGAATGTTGCACTGGAGAGGGTACAGAGGAGATTTACCACGATGTTGCACGAGAGAGGGTACAGAGGAGATTTATCGGGATGTTGCACTAGAGAGGGTACAGAGGATATTTATCAGGATGTTGCACTGGAGAGGGTATAGAGGAGATTTACCAGGATGTTGCACTGGAGAGGGTGCAGAGGAGATTTACCAGGATGTTGCACTGGAGAGGGTGCTGAGGAGATTTACCAGGATGTTGCACTGGAGAGGGTGCAGAGGAGATTTACCAGGATGTTGCACTGGAGAGGGTGCAGAGGAGATTTACCAGGATGTTGCACTAGAGAGGGTACAGAGGCGATTTACCATGATGTTGCACGAGAGAGGGTACAGAGGAGATTTACCAGTATGTTGCACTCGAGTGGGGACAGAGGAGATTTACCAGGATGTTGCACTAGAGAGGGTGCAGAGATGATTTACCAGGATGTTGCACTGGAGAGGGTACAGAGGAGATTTACCAGGATGTTGCACTAGAGAGGGTGCAGAGGAGATTTACCAGGATGTTGCACTGGAGAGGGGACAGAGGAGATTTACCAGGATGTTGCACTCGAGAGGGTGCAGAGGAGATTTACCAGGATGTTGCACTGGAGAGGGTACAGAGGAGATTTACCAGGATGTTGCAGTGGAGAGGGTGCAGAGGAGATTTACCAGGATGTTGCACTGGAGAGAGTGCAGAGGAGATTTACCCGGATGTTGCACTGGAGAGGGTGCAGAGGAGATTTACCAGGATGGTGCACTGGAGAGGGTACAGAGGAGATTTACCAGGATGTTGCACTGGAGAGGGTGCAGAGGAGATTTACCCGGATGTTGCACTGGAGAAGGTGCAGAGGAGATTTACCAGGATGTTGCACTGGAGAGGGTACAGAGGAGATTTACCAGGATGTTGCACTGGAGAGGGTACAGAGGAGATTTACCAGGATGTTGCACTGGAGAGGGTGCAGAGGAGATTTACCTGGATGTTTGCACCAGAGAGGGTACAGAGGAGATTTACCAGGATGTTGCACTGGAGAGGGTACAGAGGAGATTTTCCAGGATGTTGCACTGGAGAGTGGACAGAGGAGTTTTACCAGGATGTTGCACTAGAGAGGGTACAGAGGAGATTTATCAGGATGTTGCACTGGAGAGGGTACAGAGGAGATTTACCAGGATGTTGCACGAGAGAGGGTGCAGAGGAGATTTACCAGGATGTTGCACTCGAGTAGGGACAGAGGAGATTTACCAGGATGTTGCACTGGAGAGGGTACAGAGGAGATTTGCCAGGATGTTGCACTGGAGAGAGTACAGAGGAGACAAACCAGGATGTTGCACGAGAGAGGGTTCGGAGGAGATTTACCAGGATGTTGCACTAGAGAGGGTACAGAGGAGATTTATCAGGATGTTGCACTGGAGAGGGTATAGAGGAGATTTACCAGGATGTTGCACCAGAGAGGGTGCAGAGGAGATTTACCAGGATGTTGCACTAGAGAGGGTACAGAGGAGATTTACCAGGATGTTGCACGAGAGAGGGTACAGAGGAGATTTACCAGGATGTTGCACTATAGAGGGTACAGAGGAGATTTACCAGGATGTTGCACTGGAGAGGGTACAGAGGGGATTTACCAGGATGTTGCACTGGAGAGGGTACAGAGGAGATTTACCAGGATGTTGCACGAGAGAGGGTACAGAGGAGATTTACGAGGATGTTGCATCAGAGAGGGTACAGAGGAGATTTACCAGGATATTGCACTGGAGAGGGTACAGAGGAGATTTTCCAGGATGTTGCACTGGAGAGTGGACAGAGGAGTTTTACCAGGATGTTGCACTAGAGAGGGTACAGAGGAGATTTATCAGGATGTTGCACTGGAGAGGGTACAGAGGAGATTTACCAGGATGTTGCACGAGAGAGGGTGCAGAGGAGATTTACCAGGATGTTGCACTCGAGTAGGGACAGAGGAGATTTACCAGGATGTTGCACTGGAGAGGGTACAGAGGAGATTTGCCAGGATGTTGCACTGGAGAGAGTACAGAGGAGACAAACCAGGATGTTGCACGAGAGAGGGTTCGGAGGAGATTTACCAGGATGTTGCACTAGAGAGGGTACAGAGGAGATTTATCAGGATGTTGCACTGGAGAGGGTATAGAGGAGATTTACCAGGATGTTGCACCAGAGAGGGTGCAGAGGAGATTTACCAGGATGTTGCACTAGAGAGGGTACAGAGGAGATTTACCAGGATGTTGCACGAGAGAGGGTACAGAGGAGATTTACCAGGATGTTGCACTATAGAGGGTACAGAGGAGATTTACCAGGATGTTGCACTGGAGAGGGTACAGAGTGGATTTACCAGGATGTTGCACTGGAGAGGGTACAGAGGAGATTTACCAGGATGTTGCACGAGAGAGGGTACAGAGGAGATTTACCAGGATGTTGCACTATAGAGGGTACAGAGGAGATTTACCAGGATGTTGCACTGGAGAGGGTGCTGAGGAGATTTACCAGGATGTTGCAATGGAGAGGGTGCAGAGGAGATTTACCAGGATGTTGCACTTGAGAGGGTGCAGAGGAGATTTACCAGGATGTTGCACTGGAGAGGGTGCAGAGGAGATTTACCAGGATGTTGCACTAGAGAGGGTACAGAGGCGATTTACCAGGATGTTGCACTTGAGAGGGTGCAGAGGAGATTTACCAGGATGTTGCACTGGAGAGGGTGCAGAGGAGATTTACCAGGATGTTGCACTAGAGAGGGTACAGAGGCGATTTACCATGATGTTGCACGAGAGAGGGGACAGAGGAGATTTACCAGTATGTTGCACTCGAGTGGGGACAGAGGAGATTTACCAGGATGTTGCACTAGAGAGGGTGCAGAGGTGATTTACCAGGATGTTGCACTGGAGAGGGTACAGAGGAGATTTACCAGGATGTTGCACTAGAGAGGGTGCAGAGGAGATTTATCGGGATGTTGCACTGGAGAGAGTGCAGAGGAGATTTACCAGGATGTTGCACTGGAGAGGGTGCAGAGGAGATTTATCAGGATGGTGCACTGGAGAGGGTACAGAGGAGATTTACCAGGATGTTGCACTGGAGAGGGTGCAGAGGAGATTTACCCGTGTGTTGCACTGGAGAAGGTGCAGAGGAGATTTACCAGGATGTTGCACTGGAGAGGGTACAGAGGAGATTTACCAGGATGTTGCACTGGAGAGGGTACAGAGGAGATTTACCAGGATGTTGCACTGGAGAGGGTGCAGAGGAGATTTACCTGGATGTTTGCACCAGAGAGGGTACAGAGGAGATTTACCAGGATGTTGCACTAGAGAGGGTACAGAGGAGATTTTCCAGGATGTTGCACTGGAGAGGGGACAGAGGAGATTTACCAGGATGTTGCACGAGAGAGGGTACAGAGGAGATTTACCAGGATGTTGCACTGGAGAGGGTACAGAGGAGATTTACCAGGATGTTGCACTGGAGAGGGTGCAAAGGAGATTTACCAGGATATTGCACTGGAGAGGGTACAGAGGAGATTTACCAGGGTGTTGCACTGGAGAGGGTACAGAGGAGATTTCCCAGGATGTTGCACTAGAGAGGGTACAGAGGAGATTTACCAGGATGTTGCACTAGAGAGGGTACAGAGGAGATTTACCAGGATGTTGCACTAGAGAGTGTACAGAGGAGATTTACCAGGATGTTGCACTGGAGAGGGTGCAGAGGAGATTTACCAGGATGTTGCACTAGAGAGGGTACAGAGGAGATTTACCAGGATGTTGCACTAGAGAGGGTACAGAGGAGATTTACCAGGATGTTGTACAAGAGAGGGTACAGAGGAGATTTACCAGGATGTTGCACGAGAGAGGGTACAGAGGAGATTTATCAGGATGTTGCACGAGAGAGGGTACAAAGGAGATTTACCAGGATGTTGCACTGGAGAGGGTACAGAGGAGATTTACCAGGATGTTGCACTGGAGTGGGTGCAGAGGAGATTTACCAGGATGGTGCACTGGAGAGGGTGCAGAGGAGATTTACCAGGATGTTGCACTGGAGAGGGTACAGAGGAGATTTACCAGGATGTTGCACGAGAGAGGGTACATAGGAGATTTACCAGGATGTTGCACTATAGAGGGTACAGAGGAGATTTACCAGGATGTTGCACTGGAGAGGGTGCTGAGGAGATTTACCAGGATGTTGCACTGGAGAGGGTGCAGAGGAGATTTACCAGGATGTTGCACTGGAGAGGGTGCAGAGGAGATTTACCAGGATGTTGCACTAGAGAGGGTACAGAGGCGATTTACCATGATGTTGCACGAGAGAGGGTACAGAGGAGATTTACCAGTATGTTGCACTCGAGTGGGGACAGAGGAGATTTACCAGGATGTTGCACTAGAGAGGGTGCAGAGATGATTTACCAGGATGTTGCACTGGAGAGGGTACAGAGGAGATTTACCACGATGTTGCACTAGAGAGGGTGCAGAGGAGATTTACCAGGATGTTGCACTGGAGAGGGGACAGAGGAGATTTACCAGGATGTTGCACTCGAGAGGGTGCAGAGGAGATTTACCAGGATGTTGCACTGGAGAGGGTACAGAGGAGATTTACCAGGATGTTGCAGTGGAGAGGGTGCAGAGGAGATTTACCAGGATGTTGCACTGGAGAGAGTGCAGAGGAGATTTACCCGGATGTTGCACTGGAGAGGGTGCAGAGGAGATTTACCAGGATGGTGCACTGGAGAGGGTACAGAGGAGATTTACCAGGATGTTGCACTGGAGAGGGTGCAGAGGAGATTTACCCGGATGTTGCACTGGAGAAGGTGCAGAGGAGATTTACCAGGATGTTGCACTGGAGAGGGTACAGAGGAGATTTACCAGGATGTTGCACTGGAGAGGGTACAGAGGAGATTTATCAGGATGTTGCACTGGAGAGGGTGCAGAGGAGATTTACCTGGATGTTTGCACCAGAGAGGGTACAGAGGAGATTTACCAGGATGTTGCACTAGAGAGGGTACAGAGGAGATTTTCCAGGATGTTGCACTGGAGAGTGGACAGAGGAGTTTTACCAGGATGTTGCACTAGAGAGGGTACAGAGGAGATTTATCAGGATGTTGCACTGGAGTGGGTACAGAGGAGATTTACCAGGATGTTGCACGAGAGAGGGTGCAGAGGAGATTTACCAGGATGTTGCACTGGAGAGGGTACACAGGAGATTTGCCAGGATGTTGCACTGGAGAGGGTACAGAGGAGACTAACCAGGATGTTGCACGAGAGAGGTTTCGGAGGAGATTTACCAGGATGTTGCACTAGAGAGGGTACAGGGGAGATTTACCAGGATGTTGCACTGGAGAGGGTACAGAGGAGATTTACCTGGATGTTGCACTGGAGAGGGTGCAGAGGTAATTTACCAGGATGTTGCACTAGAGAGGGTACAGGGGAGCTTTACCAGGATGTTGCGCTAGAGAGGGCACAGAGGAGATTTTCCAGGATGTTCCACTGGAGAGGGTGTAGAGGAGATTTGCCAGGATGTTGCACTGGAGCGCGTACAGGGGAGATTTACCAGGATGTTGCACTAGAGAGGGCACAGAGGAGATTTTCCAGGATGTTGCACTGGAGAGGGTGCAAAGGAGATTTACCAGGATATTGCACTGGAGAGGGTACAGAGGAGATTTACCAGGGTGTTGCACTGGAGAGGGTACAGAGGAGATTTCCCAGGATGTTACACTAGATTGGGTACAGAGGAGATTTACCAGGATGTTGCACTAGAGAGGGTACAGAGGAGATTTACCAGGATGTTGCACTAGAGAGTGTACAGAGGAGATTTACCAGGATGTTGCACTGGAGAGGGTGCAGAGGAGATTTACCAGGATGTTGCACTAGAGAGGGTACAGAGGAGATTTACCAGGATGTTGCACTAGAGAGGGTACAGAGGAGATTTACCAGGATGTTGTACAAGAGAGGGTACAGAGGAGATTTACCAGGATGTTGCACGAGAGAGGGTACAGAGGAGATTTATCAGGATGTTGCACGAGAGAGGGTACAAAGGAGATTTACCAGGATGTTGCACTGGAGAGGGTACAGAGGAGATTTACCAGGATGTTGCACTGGAGTGGGTGCAGAGGAGATTTACCAGGATGGTGCACTGGAGAGGGTGCAGAGGAGATTTACCAGGATGTTGCACTGGAGAGGGTACAGAGGAGATTTACCACGATGTTGCACGAGAGAGGGTACAGAGGAGATTTACCAGGATGTTGCACTAGAGAGGGTACAGAGGAGATTTACCAGGATGTTGCACTGGAGAGGATACAGAGGAGATTTACCAGGATGTTGCACGAGAGAGGTTGCAGAGGAGATTTACCAGGATGTTGCACTCGAGTGGGGACAGAGGAGATTTACCAGGATGTTGCACCACAGAGGGTGCAGAGGAGATTTACGAGGATGTTGCACTGGAGAGGGTACAGAGGAGACTAACCAGGATGTTCCACTCGAGAGGGTACAGAGGAGATTTATCGGGATGTTGCACTAGAGAGGGTACAGAGGATATTTATCAGGATGTTGCACTGGAGAGGGTATAGAGGAGATTTACCAGGATGTTGCACTGGAGAGGGTGCAGAGGAGATTTACCAGGATGTTGCACTGGAGAGGGTGCTGAGGAGATTTACCAGGATGTTGCACTGGAGAGGGTGCAGAGGAGATTTACCAGGATGTTGCACTGGAGAGGGTGCAGAGGAGATTTACCAGGATGTTGCACTAGAGAGGGTACAGAGGCGATTTACCATGATGTTGCACGAGAGAGGGTACAGAGGAGATTTACCAGTATGTTGCACTCGAGTGGGGACAGAGGAGATTTACCAGGATGTTGCACTAGAGAGGGTGCAGAGATGATTTACCAGGATGTTGCACTGGAGAGGGTACAGAGGAGATTTACCAGGATGTTGCACTAGAGAGGGTGCAGAGGAGATTTACCAGGATGTTGCACTGGAGAGGGGACAGAGGAGATTTACCAGGATGTTGCACTCGAGAGGGTGCAGAGGAGATTTACCAGGATGTTGCACTGGAGAGGGTACAGAGGAGATTTACCAGGATGTTGCAGTGGAGAGGGTGCAGAGGAGATTTACCAGGATGTTGCACTGGAGAGAGTGCAGAGGAGATTTACCCGGATGTTGCACTGGAGAGGGTGCAGAGGAGATTTACCAGGATGGTGCACTGGAGAGGGTACAGAGGAGATTTACCAGGATGTTGCACTGGAGAGGGTGCAGAGGAGATTTACCCGGATGTTGCACTGGAGAAGGTGCAGAGGAGATTTACCAGGATGTTGCACTGGAGAGGGTACAGAGGAGATTTACCAGGATGTTGCACTGGAGAGGGTACAGAGGAGATTTACCAGGATGTTGCACTGGAGAGGGTACAGAGGAGATTTTCCAGGATGTTGCACTGGAGAGTGGACAGAGGAGTTTTACCAGGATGTTGCACTAGAGAGGGTACAGAGGAGATTTATCAGGATGTTGCACTGGAGAGGGTACAGAGGAGATTTACCAGGATGTTGCACGAGAGAGGGTGCAGAGGAGATTTACCAGGATGTTGCACTCGAGTAGGGAAAGAGGAGATTTACCAGGATGTTGCACTGGAGAGGGTACAGAGGAGATTTGCCAGGATGTTGCACTGGAGAGGGTACAGAGGAGACAAACCAGGATGTTGCACGAGAGAGGGTTCGGAGGAGATTTACCAGGATGTTGCACTAGAGAGGGTACAGAGGAGATTTATCAGGATGTTGCACTGGAGAGGGTATAGAGGAGATTTACCAGGATGTTGCACCAGAGAGGGCGCAGAGGAGATTTACCAGGATGTTGCACTAGAGAGGGTACAGAGGAGATTTACCAGGATGTTGCACGAGAGAGGGTACAGAGGATATTTACCAGGATGTTGCACTATAGAGGGTACAGAGGAGATTTACCAGGATGTTGCACTGGAGAGGGTACAGAGGGGATTTACCAGGATGTTGCACTAGAGAGGGTACAGAGGAGATTTACCAGGATGTTGCACGAGAGAGGGTACAGAGGAGATTTACCAGGATGTTGCACTATAGAGGGTACAGAGGAGATTTACCAGGATGTTGCACTGGAGAGGGTGCTGAGGAGATTTACCAGGATGTTGCAATGGAGAGGGTGCAGAGGAGATTTACCAGGATGTTGCACTTGAGAGGGTGCAGAGGAGATTTACCAGGATGTTGCACTGGAGAGGGTGCAGAGGAGATTTACCAGGATGTTGCACTAGAGAGGGTACAGAGGCGATTTACCAGGATGTTGCACTTGAGAGGGTGCAGAGGAGATTTACCAGGATGTTGCACTGGAGAGGGTGCAGAGGAGATTTACCAGGATGTTGAACTAGAAAGGGTACAGAGGCGATTTACCATGATGTTGCACGAGAGAGGGTACAGAGGAGATTTACCAGTATGTTGCACTCGAGTGGGGACAGAGGAGATTTACCAGGATGTTGCACTAGAGAGGGTGCAGAGGTGATTTACCAGGATGTTGCACTGGAGAGGGTACAGAGGAGATTTACCAGGATGTTGCACTAGAGAGGGTGCAGAGGAGATTTATCGGGATGTTGCACTGGAGAGAGTGCAGAGGAGATTTACCAGGATGTTGCACTGGAGAGGGTGCAGAGGAGATTTATCAGGATGGTGCACTGGAGAGGGTACAGAGGAGATTTACCAGGATGTTGCACTGGAGAGGGTGCAGAGGAGATTTACCCGGATGTTGCACTGGAGAAGGTGCAGAGGAGATTTACCAGGATGTTGCACTGGAGAGGGTACAGAGGAGATTTACCAGGATGTTGCACTGGAGAGGGTACAGAGGAGATTTACCAGGATGTTGCACTGGAGAGGGTGCAGAGGAGATTTACCTGGATGTTTGCACCAGAGAGGGTACAGAGGAGATTTACCAGGATGTTGCACTAGAGAGGGTACAGAGGAGATTTTCCAGGATGTTGCACTGGAGAGGGGACAGAGGAGATTTACCAGGATGTTGCACGAGAGAGGGTACAGAGGAGATTTACCAGGATGTTGCACTGGAGAGGGTACAGAGGAGATTTACCAGGATGTTGCACGAGAGAGGGTGCAGAGGAGATTTACCAGGATGTTGCACTCGAGTGGGGACAGAGGAGATTTACCAGGATGTTGCACTGGAGAGGGTACAGAGGAGATTTGCCAGGATGTTGCACTGGAGAGGGTACAGAGGAGATTTGCCAGGATGTTGCACTGGAGAGGGTACAGAGGAGACTAACCAGGATGTTGCACTAGAGAGGGTTCGGAGGAGATTTACCAGGATGTTGCACTGGAGAGGGTACAGAGGAGATTTACCAGGATATTGCACGAGAGAGGGTACAGAGGAGATTTACCAGGATGTTGCAGTGGAGAGGGTACAGAGGAGATTTACCAGGATATTGCACGAGAGAGGGTACAGAGGAGATTTACCAGGATGTTGCAGTGGAGAGGGTACAGAGGAGATTTACCAGGATGTTGCACTAGAGAGGGTACAGAGGAGATTTACCAGGATGTTGCACTAGAGAGGGTACAGAGGAGATTTACCACGATGTTGCACGAGAGAGGGTACAGAGGAGATTTACCAGGATGTTGCACTATAGAGGGTACAGAGGAGATTTACCAGGATGTTGCACTGGAGAGGGTGCTGAGGAGATTTACCAGGATGTTGCACTGGAGAGGGTGCAGAGGAGATTTACCAGGATGTTGCACTGGAGAGGGTGCAGAGGAGATTTACCAGGATGTTGCACTGGAGAGGGTGCAGAGGAGATTTACCAGGATGTTGCACTGGAGAGGGTGCAGAGGAGATTTACCAGGATGTTGCACTAGAGAGGGTACAGAGGCGATTTACCATGATGTTGCACGAGAGAGGGTACAGAGGAGATTTACCAGTATGTTGCACTCGAGTGGGGACAGAGGAGATTTACCAGGATGTTGCACTAGAGAGGGTGCAGAGATGATTTGCCAGGATGTTGCACTGGAGAGAGTACAGAGGAGACAAACCAGGATGTTGCACGAGAGAGGGTTCGGAGGAGATTTACCAGGATGTTGCACTAGAGAGGGTACAGAGGAGATTTATCAGGATGTTGCACTGGAGAGGGTATAGAGGAGATTTACCAGGATGTTGCACCAGAGAGGGTGCAGAGGAGATTTACCAGGATGTTGCACTAGAGAGGGTACAGAGGAGATTTACCAGGATGTTGCACGAGAGAGGGTACAGAGGAGATTTACCAGGATGTTGCACTATAGAGGGTACAGAGGAGATTTACCAGGATGTTGCACTGGAGAGGGTACAGAGTGGATTTACCAGGATGTTGCACTGGAGAGGGTACAGAGGAGATTTACCAGGATGTTGCACGAGAGAGGGTACAGAGGAGATTTACCAGGATGTTGCACTATAGAGGGTACAGAGGAGATTTACCAGGATGTTGCACTGGAGAGGGTGCTGAGGAGATTTACCAGGATGTTGCAATGGAGAGGGTGCAGAGGAGATTTACCAGGATGTTGCACTTGAGAGGGTGCAGAGGAGATTTACCAGGATGTTGCACTGGAGAGGGTGCAGAGGAGATTTACCAGGATGTTGCACGAGAGAGGGTACAGAGGCGATTTACCATGATGTTGCACGAGAGAGGGGACAGAGGAGATTTACCAGTATGTTGCACTCGAGTGGGGACAGAGGAGATTTACCAGGATGTTGCACTAGAGAGGGTGCAGAGGTGATTTACCAGGATGTTGCACTGGAGAGGGTACAGAGGAGATTTACCAGGATGTTGCACTAGAGAGGGTGCAGAGGAGATTTATCGGGATGTTGCACTGGAGAGAGTGCAGAGGAGATTTACCAGGATGTTGCACTGGAGAGGGTGCAGAGGAGATTTATCAGGATGGTGCACTGGAGAGGGTACAGAGGAGATTTACCAGGATGTTGCACTGGAGAGGGTGCAGAGGAGATTTACCCGTGTGTTGCACTGGAGAAGGTGCAGAGGAGATTTACCAGGATGTTGCACTGGAGAGGGTACAGAGGAGATTTACCAGGATGTTGCACTGGAGAGGGTACAGAGGAGATTTACCAGGATGTTGCACTGGAGAGGGTGCAGAGGAGATTTACCTGGATGTTTGCACCAGAGAGGGTACAGAGGAGATTTACCAGGATGTTGCACTAGAGAGGGTACAGAGGAGATTTTCCAGGATGTTGCACTGGAGAGGGGACAGAGGAGATTTACCAGGATGTTGCACGAGAGAGGGTACAGAGGAGATTTACCAGGATGTTGCACTGGAGAGGGTACAGAGGAGATTTACCAGGATGTTGCACTGGAGAGGGTGCAAAGGAGATTTACCAGGATATTGCACTGGAGAGGGTACAGAGGAGATTTACCAGGGTGTTGCACTGGAGAGGGTACAGAGGAGATTTCCCAGGATGTTGCACTAGAGAGGGTACAGAGGAGATTTACCAGGATGTTGCACTAGAGAGGGTACAGAGGAGATTTACCAGGATGTTGCACTAGAGAGTGTACAGAGGAGATTTACCAGGATGTTGCACTGGAGAGGGTGCAGAGGAGATTTACCAGGATGTTGCACTAGAGAGGGTACAGAGGAGATTTACCAGGATGTTGCACCAGAGAGGGTACAGAGGAGATTTACCAGGATGTTGTACAAGAGAGGGTACAGAGGAGATTTACCAGGATGTTGCACGAGAGAGGGTACAGAGGAGATTTATCAGGATGTTGCACGAGAGAGGGTACAAAGGAGATTTACCAGGATGTTGCACTGGAGAGGGTACAGAGGAGATTTACCAGGATGTTGCACTGGAGTGGGTGCAGAGGAGATTTACCAGGATGTTGCACTGGAGAGGGTACAGAGGAGATTTACCAGGATGTTGCACGAGAGAGGGTACATAGGAGATTTACCAGGATGTTGCACTATAGAGGGTACAGAGGAGATTTACCAGGATGTTGCACTGGAGAGGGTGCTGAGGAGATTTACCAGGATGTTGCACTGGAGAGGGTGCAGAGGAGATTTACCAGGATGTTGCACTGGAGAGGGTGCAGAGGAGATTTACCAGGATGTTGCACTAGAGAGGGTACAGAGGCGATTTACCATGATGTTGCACGAGAGAGGGTACAGAGGAGATTTACCAGTATGTTGCACTCGAGTGGGGACAGAGGAGATTTACCAGGATGTTGCACTAGAGAGGGTGCAGAGATGATTTACCAGGATGTTGCACTGGAGAGGGTACAGAGGAGATTTACCACGATGTTGCACTAGAGAGGGTGCAGAGGAGATTTACCAGGATGTTGCACTGGAGAGGGGACAGAGGAGATTTACCAGGATATTGCACTCGAGAGGGTGCAGAGGAGATTTACCAGGATGTTGCACTGGAGAGGGTACAGAGGAGATTTACCAGGATGTTGCAGTGGAGAGGGTGCAGAGGAGATTTACCAGGATGTTGCACTGGAGAGAGTGCAGAGGAGATTTACCCGGATGTTGCACTGGAGAGGGTGCAGAGGAGATTTACCAGGATGGTGCACTGGAGAGGGTACAGAGGAGATTTACCAGGATGTTGCACTGGAGAGGGTGCAGAGGAGATTTACCCGGATGTTGCACTGGAGAAGGTGCAGAGGAGATTTACCAGGATGTTGCACTGGAGAGGGTACAGAGGAGATTTACCAGGATGTTGCACTGGAGAGGGTACAGAGGAGATTTATCAGGATGTTGCACTGGAGAGGGTGCAGAGGAGATTTACCTGGATGTTTGCACCAGAGAGGGTACAGAGGAGATTTACCAGGATGTTGCACTAGAGAGGGTACAGAGGAGATTTTCCAGGATGTTGCACTGGAGAGTGGACAGAGGAGTTTTACCAGGATGTTGCACTAGAGAGGGTACAGAGGAGATTTATCAGGATGTTGCACTGGAGTGGGTACAGAGGAGATTTACCAGGATGTTGCACGAGAGAGGGTGCAGAGGAGATTTACCAGGATGTTGCACTGGAGAGGGTACACAGGAGATTTGCCAGGATGTTGCACTGGAGAGGGTACAGAGGAGACTAACCAGGATGTTGCACGAGAGAGGTTTCGGAGGAGATTTACCAGGATGTTGCACTAGAGAGGGTACAGGGGAGATTTACCAGGATGTTGCACTGGAGAGGGTACAGAGGAGATTTACCTGGATGTTGCACTGGAGAGGGTGCAGAGGTAATTTACCAGGATGTTGCACTAGAGAGGGTACAGGGGAGCTTTACCAGGATGTTGCGCTAGAGAGGGCACAGAGGAGATTTTCCAGGATGTTCCACTGGAGAGGGTGTAGAGGAGATTTGCCAGGATGTTGCACTGGAGCGCGTACAGGGGAGATTTACCAGGATGTTGCACTAGAGAGGGCACAGAGGAGATTTTCCAGGATGTTGCACTGGAGAGGGTGCAAAGGAGATTTACCAGGATATTGCACTGGAGAGGGTACAGAGGAGATTTACCAGGGTGTTGCACTGGAGAGGGTACAGAGGAGATTTCCCAGGATGTTACACTAGAGAGGGTACAGAGGAGATTTACCAGGATGTTGCACTAGAGAGGGTACAGAGGAGATTTACCAGGATGTTGCACTAGAGAGTGTACAGAGGAGATTTACCAGGATGTTGCACTGGAGAGGGTGCAGAGGAGATTTACCAGGATGTTGCACTAGAGAGGGTACAGAGGAGATTTACCAGGATGTTGCACTAGAGAGGGTACAGAGGAGATTTACCAGGATGTTGTACAAGAGAGGGTACAGAGGAGATTTACCAGGATGTTGCACGAGAGAGGGTACAGAGGAGATTTATCAGGATGTTGCACGAGAGAGGGTACAAAGGAGATTTACCAGGATGTTGCACTGGAGAGGGTACAGAGGAGATTTACCAGGATGTTGCAGTGGAGAGGGTGCAGAGGAGATTTACCAGGATGTTGCACTGGAGAGAGTGCAGAGGAGATTTACCCGGATGTTGCACTGGAGAGGGTGCAGAGGAGATTTACCAGGATGGTGCACTGGAGAGGGTACAGAGGAGATTTACCAGGATGTTGCACTGGAGAGGGTACAGAGGAGATTTACCACGATGTTGCACTAGAGAGGGTGCAGAGGAGATTTACCAGGATGTTGCACTGGAGAGGGGACAGAGGAGATTTACCAGGATGTTGCACTCGAGAGGGTGCAGAGGAGATTTACCAGGATGTTGCACTGGAGAGGGTACAGAGGAGATTTACCAGGATGTTGCAGTGGAGAGGGTGCAGAGGAGATTTACCAGGATGTTGCACTGGAGAGAGTGCAGAGGAGATTTACCCGGATGTTGCACTGGAGAGGGTGCAGAGGAGATTTACCAGGATGGTGCACTGGAGAGGGTACAGAGGAGATTTACCAGGATGTTGCACTGGAGAGGGTGCAGAGGAGATTTACCCGGATGTTGCACTGGAGAAGGTGCAGAGGAGATTTACCAGGATGTTGCACTGGAGAGGGTACAGAGGAGATTTACCAGGATGTTGCACTGGAGAGGGTACAGAGGAGATTTATCAGGATGTTGCACTGGAGAGGGTGCAGAGGAGATTTACCTGGATGTTTGCACCAGAGAGGGTACAGAGGAGATTTACCAGGATGTTGCACTAGAGAGGGTACAGAGGAGATTTTCCAGGATGTTGCACTGGAGAGTGGACAGAGGAGTTTTACCAGGATGTTGCACTAGAGAGGGTACAGAGGAGATTTATCAGGATGTTGCACTGGAGTGGGTACAGAGGAGATTTACCAGGATGTTGCACGAGAGAGGGTGCAGAGGAGATTTACCAGGATGTTGCACTGGAGAGGGTACACAGGAGATTTGCCAGGATGTTGCACTGGAGAGGGTACAGAGGAGACTAACCAGGATGTTGCACGAGAGAGGTTTCGGAGGAGATTTACCAGGATGTTGCACTAGAGAGGGTACAGGGGAGATTTACCAGGATGTTGCACTGGAGAGGGTACAGAGGAGATTTACCTGGATGTTGCACTGGAGAGGGTGCAGAGGTAATTTACCAGGATGTTGCACTAGAGAGGGTACAGGGGAGCTTTACCAGGATGTTGCGCTAGAGAGGGCACATAGGAGATTTTCCAGGATGTTCCACTGGAGAGGGTGTAGAGGAGATTTGCCAGGATGTTGCACTGGAGCGCGTACAGGGGAGATTTACCAGGATGTTGCACTAGAGAGGGCACAGAGGAGATTTTCCAGGATGTTGCACTGGAGAGGGTGCAAAGGAGATTTACCAGGATATTGCACTGGAGAGGGTACAGAGGAGATTTACCAGGGTGTTGCACTGGAGAGGGTACAGAGGAGATTTACCACGATGTTACACTAGAGAGGGTACAGAGGAGATTTACCAGGATGTTGCACTAGAGAGGGTACAGAGGAGATTTACCAGGATGTTGCACTAGAGAGTGTACAGAGGAGATTTACCAGGATGTTGCACTGGAGAGGGTGCAGAGGAGATTTAGCAGGATGTTGCACTAGAGAGGGTACAGAGGAGATTTACCAGGATGTTGCACTAGAGAGGGTACAGAGGAGATTTACCAGGATGTTGTACAAGAGAGGGTACAGAGGAGATTTACCAGGATGTTGCACAAGAGAGGGTACAGAGGAGATTTATCAGGATGTTGCACGAGAGAGGGTACAAAGGAGATTTACCAGGATGTTGCACTGGAGAGGGTACAGAGGAGATTTACCAGGATGTTGCACTGGAGTGGGTGCAGAGGAGATTTACCAGGATGGTGCACTGGAGAGGGTGCAGAGGAGATTTACCAGGATGTTGCACTGGAGAGGGTACAGAGGAGATTTACCACGATGTTGCACGAGAGAGGGTACAGAGGAGATTTACCAGGATGTTGCACTAGAGAGGGTACAGAGGAGATTTACCAGGATGTTGCACTGGAGAGGATACAGAGGAGATTTACCAGGATGTTGCACGAGAGAGGTTGCAGAGGAGATTTACCAGGATGTTGCACTCGAGTGGGGACAGAGGAGATTTACCAGGATGTTGCACCACAGAGGGTGCAGAGGAGATTTACGAGGATGTTGCACTGGAGAGGGTACAGAGGAGACTAACCAGGATGTTCCACTCGAGAGGGTACAGAGGAGATTTATCGGGATGTTGCACTAGAGAGGGTACAGAGGATATTTATCAGGATGTTGCACTGGAGAGGGTATAGAGGAGATTTACCAGGATGTTGCACTGGAGAGGGTGCAGAGGAGATTTACCAGGATGTTGCACTGGAGAGGGTGCTGAGGAGATTTACCAGGATGTTGCACTGGAGAGGGTGCAGAGGAGATTTACCAGGATGTTGCACTGGAGAGGGTGCAGAGGAGATTTACCAGGATGTTGCACTAGAGAGGGTACAGAGGCGATTTACCATGATGTTGCACGAGAGAGGGTACAGAGGAGATTTACCAGTATGTTGCACTCGAGTGGGGACAGAGGAGATTTACCAGGATGTTGCACTAGAGAGGGTGCAGAGATGATTTACCAGGATGTTGCACTGGAGAGGGTACAGAGGAGATTTACCAGGATGTTGCACTAGAGAGGGTGCAGAGGAGATTTACCAGGATGTTGCACTGGAGAGGGGACAGAGGAGATTTACCAGGATGTTGCACTCGAGAGGGTGCAGAGGAGATTTACCAGGATGTTGCACTGGAGAGGGTACAGAGGAGATTTACCAGGATGTTGCAGTGGAGAGGGTGCAGAGGAGATTTACCAGGATGTTGCACTGGAGAGAGTGCAGAGGAGATTTACCCGGATGTTGCACTGGAGAGGGTGCAGAGGAGATTTACCAGGATGGTGCACTGGAGAGGGTACAGAGGAGATTTACCAGGATGTTGCACTGGAGAGGGTGCAGAGGAGATTTACCCGGATGTTGCACTGGAGAAGGTGCAGAGGAGATTTACCAGGATGTTGCACTGGAGAGGGTACAGAGGAGATTTACCAGGATGTTGCACTGGAGAGGGTACAGAGGAGATTTACCAGGATGTTGCACTGGAGAGGGTACAGAGGAGATTTTCCAGGATGTTGCACTGGAGAGTGGACAGAGGAGTTTTACCAGGATGTTGCACTAGAGAGGGTACAGAGGAGATTTATCAGGATGTTGCACTGGAGAGGGTACAGAGGAGATTTACCAGGATGTTGCACGAGAGAGGGTGCAGAGGAGATTTACCAGGATGTTGCACTCGAGTAGGGAAAGAGGAGATTTACCAGGATGTTGCACTGGAGAGGGTACAGAGGAGATTTGCCAGGATGTTGCACTGGAGAGGGTACAGAGGAGACAAACCAGGATGTTGCACGAGAGAGGGTTCGGAGGAGATTTACCAGGATGTTGCACTAGAGAGGGTACAGAGGAGATTTATCAGGATGTTGCACTGGAGAGGGTATAGAGGAGATTTACCAGGATGTTGCACCAGAGAGGGCGCAGAGGAGATTTACCAGGATGTTGCACTAGAGAGGGTACAGAGGAGATTTACCAGGATGTTGCACGAGAGAGGGTACAGAGGATATTTACCAGGATGTTGCACTATAGAGGGTACAGAGGAGATTTACCAGGATGTTGCACTGGAGAGGGTACAGAGGGGATTTACCAGGATGTTGCACTAGAGAGGGTACAGAGGAGATTTACCAGGATGTTGCACGAGAGAGGGTACAGAGGAGATTTACCAGGATGTTGCACTATAGAGGGTACAGAGGAGATTTACCAGGATGTTGCACTGGAGAGGGTGCTGAGGAGATTTACCAGGATGTTGCAATGGAGAGGGTGCAGAGGAGATTTACCAGGATGTTGCACTTGAGAGGGTGCAGAGGAGATTTACCAGGATGTTGCACTGGAGAGGGTGCAGAGGAGATTTACCAGGATGTTGCACTAGAGAGGGTACAGAGGCGATTTACCAGGATGTTGCACTTGAGAGGGTGCAGAGGAGATTTACCAGGATGTTGCACTGGAGAGGGTGCAGAGGAGATTTACCAGGATGTTGCACTAGAGAGGGTACAGAGGCGATTTACCATGATGTTGCACGAGAGAGGGTACAGAGGAGATTTACCAGTATGTTGCACTCGAGTGGGGACAGAGGAGATTTACCAGGATGTTGCACTAGAGAGGGTGCAGAGGTGATTTACCAGGATGTTGCACTGGAGAGGGTACAGAGGAGATTTACCAGGATGTTGCACTAGAGAGGGTGCAGAGGAGATTTATCGGGATGTTGCACTGGAGAGAGTGCAGAGGAGATTTACCAGGATGTTGCACTGGAGAGGGTGCAGAGGAGATTTATCAGGATGGTGCACTGGAGAGGGTACAGAGGAGATTTACCAGGATGTTGCACTGGAGAGGGTGCAGAGGAGATTTACCCGGATGTTGCACTGGAGAAGGTGCAGAGGAGATTTACCAGGATGTTGCACTGGAGAGGGTACAGAGGAGATTTACCAGGATGTTGCACTGGAGAGGGTACAGAGGAGATTTACCAGGATGTTGCACTGGAGAGGGTGCAGAGGAGATTTACCTGGATGTTTGCACCAGAGAGGGTACAGAGGAGATTTACCAGGATGTTGCACTAGAGAGGGTACAGAGGAGATTTTCCAGGATGTTGCACTGGAGAGGGGACAGAGGAGATTTACCAGGATGTTGCACGAGAGAGGGTACAGAGGAGATTTACCAGGATGTTGCACTGGAGAGGGTACAGAGGAGATTTACCAGGATGTTGCACGAGAGAGGGTGCAGAGGAGATTTACCAGGATGTTGCACTCGAGTGGGGACAGAGGAGATTTACCAGGATGTTGCACTGGAGAGGGTACAGAGGAGATTTGCCAGGATGTTGCACTGGAGAGGGTACAGAGGAGATTTGCCAGGATGTTGCACTGGAGAGGGTACAGAGGAGACTAACCAGGATGTTGCACTAGAGAGGGTTCGGAGGAGATTTACCAGGATGTTGCACTGGAGAGGGTACAGAGGAGATTTACCAGGATATTGCACGAGAGAGGGTACAGAGGAGATTTACCAGGATGTTGCAGTGGAGAGGGTACAGAGGAGATTTACCAGGATATTGCACGAGAGAGGGTACAGAGGAGATTTACCAGGATGTTGCAGTGGAGAGGGTACAGAGGAGATTTACCAGGATGTTGCACTAGAGAGGGTACAGAGGAGATTTACCAGGATGTTGCACTAGAGAGGGTACAGAGGAGATTTACCACGATGTTGCACGAGAGAGGGTACAGAGGAGATTTACCAGGATGTTGCACTATAGAGGGTACAGAGGAGATTTACCAGGATGTTGCACTGGAGAGGGTGCTGAGGAGATTTACCAGGATGTTGCACTGGAGAGGGTGCAGAGGAGATTTACCAGGATGTTGCACTGGAGAGGGTGCAGAGGAGATTTACCAGGATGTTGCACTGGAGAGGGTGCAGAGGAGATTTACCAGGATGTTGCACTGGAGAGGGTGCAGAGGAGATTTACCAGGATGTTGCACTAGAGAGGGTACAGAGGCGATTTACCATGATGTTGCACGAGAGAGGGTACAGAGGAGATTTACCAGTATGTTGCACTCGAGTGGGGACAGAGGAGATTTACCAGGATGTTGCACTAGAGAGGGTGCAGAGATGATTTACCAGGATGTTGCACTGGAGAGGGTACAGAGGAGATTTACCAGGATGTTGCACTAGAGAGGGTGCAGAGGAGATTTACCAGGATGTTGCACTGGAGAGGGGACAGAGGAGATTTACCAGGATGTTGCACTCGAGAGGGTGCAGAGGAGATTTACGAGGATGTTGCACTGGAGAGGGTACAGAGGAGACTAACCAGGATGTTGCACGAGAGAGGGTACAGAGGAGATTTATCGGGATGTTGCACTAGAGAGGGTACAGAGGAGATTTACCAGGATGTTGCACTGGAGAGGGTACAGAGGAGATTTACCAGGATGTTGCAGTGGAGAGGGTGCAGAGGAGATTTACCAGGATGTTGCACTGGAGAGAGTGCAGAGGAGATTTACCCGGATGTTGCACTGGAGAGGGTGCAGAGGAGATTTACCAGGATGGTGCACTGGAGAGGGTACAGAGGAGATTCACCAGGATGTTGCATGGGAGAGGGTGCAGAGGAGATTTACCCGGATGTTGCACTGGAGAAGGTGCAGAGGAGATTTACCAGGATGTTGCACTGGAGAGGGTACAGAGGAGATTTACCAGGATGTTGCACAGGAGAGGGTGCAGAGGAGATTTACCTGGATGTTTGCACCAGAGAGGGTACAGAGGAGATTTACCAGGATGTTGCACTAGAGAGGGTACAGAGGAGATTTTCCAGGATGTTGCACTGGAGAGGGGACAGAGGAGATTTACCAGGATGTTGCACTAGAGAGGGGACAGAGGAGATTTACCAGGATGTTGCACTGGAGAGGGTACAGAGGAGATTTACCAGGATGTTGCACTGGAGAGGGTACAGAGGAGATTTGCCAGGATGTTGCACTGGAGAGGGTACAGAGGAGACTAACCAGGATGTTGCACTAGAGAGGGTTCGGAGGAGATTTACCAGGATGTTGCACTGGAGAGGGAGCAGAGGAGATTTACCAGGATGTTGCACTAGAGAGAGTACAGAGGAGATTTACCAGGATGTTGCACGAGAGAGGGTACAGAGGAGATTTACCAGGATGTTGCACTGGAGAGGGTACAGAGGAGATTTACCAGGATGTTGCACTAGAGAGGGTACAGAGGAGATTTACCTGGATATTGCACGAGAGAGGGTACAGAGGAGATTTACCAGGATGTTGCAATGGAGTGGGTACAGAGGAGTTTTACCAGTATATTGCACGAGAGAGGGTACAGAGGAGATTTACCAGGATGTTGCAGTGGAGAGGGTACAGAGGAGATTTACCAGGATGTTGCACTAAAGAGGGTACAGAGGAGATTTACCAGGATGTTGCACTCGAGAGGGTGCAGAGGAGATTTACCAGGATGTTGCACTAGAAAGGGTACACAGGAGATTTACCAGGATGTTGCACTAGAGAGGGTACAGAGGAGATTTACCAGGATGTTGCACTAGAGAGGGTACAGAGGAGATTTACCAGGATTTTGCACTAGAGACGGTACAGAGGAGATTGACCAGGATGTTGCACTCGAGAGGGTGCAGAGGTGATTTACCAGGATGTTGCACGAGAGAGGGTACAGGGGAGATTTACCAGGATGTTGCACTGGAAAGGGTACAGAGGAGATTTACCTGGATGTTGCACTGGAGAGGGTACAGAGGACATTTACCAGGATGTTGCACTAGAGAGGGTGCAGAGGTGATTTACCAGGATGTTGCACTAGAGAGGGTACAGAGGAGATTTACCAGGATATTGCACTGGAGAGTGTGCAGAGGAGATTTACCAGGATGTTGCACTAGAGAGGGTTTGGAGGAGATTTACCAGGATGTTGCACTAGAGAGGGTACAGAGGAGATTTATCAGGATGTTGCACTGGAGAGGGTATAGAGGAGATTTACCAGGATGTTGCACCAGAGAGGGTGCAGAGGAGATTTACCAGGATGTTGCACTAGAGAGGGTACAGAGGAGATTTACCAGGATATTGCACGAGAGAGGGTACAGAGGAGATTTACCAGGATGTTGCAGTGGAGAGGGTACAGAGGAGATTTACCAGGATGTTGCACTAGAGAGGGTACAGAGGAGATTTACCAGGATATTGCACGAGAGAGGGTACAGAGGAGATTTACCAGGATGTTGCAGTGGAGAGGGTACAGAGGAGATTTACCAGGATATTGCACGAGAGAGGGTACAGAGGAGATTTACCAGGATGTTGCAGTGGAGAGGGTACAGAGGAGATTTACCAGGATGTTGCACTGGAGAGGGTACAGAGGAGATTTACCAGGATGTTGCACTCGAGAGGGTGCAGAGGAGATTTACCAGGATGTTGCAGTAGAAAGGGTACACAGGAGATTTACCAGGATGTTGCACTAGAGAGGGTACAGAGGAGATTTACCAGGATGTTGCACTAGAGAGGGTACAGAGGAGATTTACCAGGATTTTGCACGAGAGACGGTACAGAGGAGATTTACCAGGATGTTGCACTGGAGAGGGTGCAGAGGAGATTTACCAGGATGTTGCACTAGAGAGGGTACAGAGGAGATTTACCAGGGTGTTGCACTGGAGAGGCTACAGAGGAGATTTACCAGGATGTTGCACCAGAGAGGGTACAGAGGAGATTTACCAGGATGTTGCACTAGAGCGTGTAAAGAGGAGATTTACCAGGATGTTGCACTGGAGAGGGTACAGAGGAGATTGACCAGGATGTTGCACTCGAGAGGGTGCAGAGGTGATTTACCAGGATGTTGCACTAGAGAGGGCACAGAGGAGATTTTCCAGGATGTTCCACTGGAGACGGTGTAGAGGAGATTTGCCAGGATGTTGCACTGGAGCGCGTACAGGGGAGATTTACCAGGATGTTGCACTAGAGAGGGCACAGAGGAGATTTTCCAGGATGTTGCACTCGAGAGGGTGAAAAGGAGATTTACCAGGATATTGCACTGGAGAGGGTACAGAGGAGATTTACCAGGGTGTTGCACTGGAGAGGGTACAGAGGAGATTTCCCAGGATGTTGCACTAGAGAGGGTACAGAGGAGATTTACCAGGATGTTGCACTAGAGAGGGTACAGAGGAGATTTACCAGGATGTTGCACTAGAGAGTGTACAGAGGAGATTTACCAGGATGTTGCACTGGAGAGGGTGCAGAGGAGATTTACCAGGATGTTGCACGAGAGAGGGTACAGAGGAGATTTACCAGGATGTTGCACTAGAGAGGGTACAGAGGAGATTTACCAGGATGTTGTACTCGAGAGGGTACAGAGGAGATTTACCAGGATGTTGCACTAGAGAGTGTAGAGAGGAGATTTACCAGGATGTTGCACTGGAGAGGGTGCAGAGGAGATTTACGCGGATGTTGCACTAGAGAGCGTACAGAGGAGATTTACCAGGATGTTGCATTGGAGAGGGTACAGAGGAGATTTATCAGGATGTTGCACGAGAGAGGGTACAAAGGAGATTTACCAGGATGTTGCACTGGAGAGGGTACAGAGGAGATTTACCAGGATGTTGCACTGGAGTGGGTGCAGAGGAGATTTACCAGGATGGTGCACTGGAGAGGGTGCAGAGGAGATTTACCAGGATGTTGCACTGGAGAGGGTGCAGAGGAGATTTACCAGGATGTTGCACTGGAGAGGGTGCAGAGGAGATTTACCAGGATGTTGCACGAGAGAGGGTACAGAGGAGATTTACCAGGATGTTGCACTGGAGAGGGTGCAGAGGAGATTTACCCGGATGTTGCACTAGAGAGGGTACAAAGGAGATTTGCCAGGATGTTGCAGTGGAGAGGGGACAGAGGAGATTTATCAGGATGCTGCACAAGAGAGGGTACAGAGGATATTTACCAGGATGTTGCACAAGAGAGGGTACAGAGGAGATTTACCAGGATGTTGCACGGGAGAGGGTACAGAGGAGATTTACCAGGATGTTGCACTGTAGAGGGTACAGAGGAGATTTACCAGGATGTTGCACTGGAGAGGGTGCAGAGGAGATTTACCAGGATGTTGCACTGGAGAGGGTGCAGAGGAGATTTACCAGGATGTTGCACTGGAGAGGGTGCAGAGGAGATTTACCAGGATGTTGCACTGGAGAGGGTGCAGAGGAGATTTACCAGGATGTTGCACTGGAGAGGGTGCAGAGGAGAATTACCAGGATGTTGAACTAGAGAGGGTACAGAGGCGATTTACCATGATGTTGCACGAGAGAGGGTACAGAGGAGATTTACCAGGATGTTGCACTCGAGTGGGGACAGAGGAGATTTACCAGGAGGTTGCACTAGAGAGGGTGCAGAGGTGATTTACCAGGATGTTGCACTGGAGAGGCGACAGAGGAGATTTACCAGGATGTTGCACTAGATAGGGTACAGAGGAGATTTACCAGGATGTTGCACTAGAGAGGGTACAGAGGAGATTTACCAGGATGTTGCACGAGAGAGTGTAAAGAGGAGATTTACCAGGATGTTGCACTGGAGAGGGTACAGAGGAGATTGACCAGGATGTTGCACTCGAGAGGGAGCAGAGGTGATTTACCAGGATGTTGCACTAGAGAGGGTACAGGGGAGATTTACCAGGATGTTGCACTGGAGAGGGTACAGAGGAGATTTACCTGGATGTTGCACTGGAGAGGGTACAGAGGAGATTTACCAGGATGTTGCACGAGAGAGGGTGCAGAGGTGATTTACCAGGATGTTGCACTAGAGAGGGTACAGAGGAGATTTACCAGGATATTGCACTGGAGAGTGTACAGAGGAGATTTACCAGGATGTTGCACTCGAGAGGGTACAGAGGAGATTTGCCAGGATGTTGCACTGGAGAGGGTACAGGGGAGCTTTACCAGGATGTTGCGCTAGAGAGGGCACAGAGGAGATTTTCCAGGATGTTCCACTGGAGAGGGTGTAGAGGAGATTTGCCAGGATGTTGCACTGGAGCGCGTACAGGGGAGATTTACCAGGATGTTGCACTAGAGAGGGCACAGAGGAGATTTTCCAGGATGTTGCACTCGAGAGGGTGAAAAGGAGATTTACCAGGATATTGCACTGGAGAGGGTACAGAGGAGATTTACCAGGGTGTTGCACTGGAGAGGGTACAGAGGAGATTTCCCAGGATGTTGCACTAGAGAGGGTACAGAGGAGATTTACCAGGATGTTGCACTAGAGAGGGTACAGAGGAGATTTACCAGGATGTTGCACTAGAGAGTGTACAGAGGAGATTTACCATGATGTTGCACTGGAGAGGGTGCAGAGGAGATTTACCAGGATGTTGCACGAGAGAGGGTACAGAGGAGATTTACCAGGATGTTGCACTAGAGAGGGTACAGAGGAGATTTACCAGGATGTTGTACTCGAGAGGGTACAGAGGTGATTTACCAGGATGTTGCACTAGAGAGTGTAGAGAGGAGATTTACCAGGATGTTGCACTGGAGAGGGTGCAGAGGAGATTTACGCGGATGGTGCACTGGAGGGCGTACAGAGGCGATTTACCAGGATGTTGCATTGGAGAGGGTACAGAGGAGATTTATCTGGATGTTGCACGAGAGAGGGTACAAAGGAGATTTACCAGGATGTTGCACTGGAGAGGGTACAGAGGAGATTTACCAGGATGTTGCACTGGAGTGGGTGCAGAGGAGATTTACCAGGATGGTGCACTGGAGAGGGTGCAGAGGAGATTTACCAGGATGTTGCACTGGAGAGGGTGCAGAGGAGATTTACCAGGATGTTGCACTGGAGAGGGTGCAGAGGAGATTTACCAGGATGTTGCACGAGAGAGGGTACAGAGGAGATTTACCAGGATGTTGCACTGGAGAGGGTGCAGAGGAGATTTACCCGGATGTTGCACTAGAGAGGGTACAAAGGAGATTTACCAGGATGTTGCAGTGGAGAGGGGACAGAGGAGATTTATCAGGATGCTGCACTAGAGAGGGTACAGAGGATATTTACCAGGATGTTGCACGGGAGAGGGTACAGAGGAGATTTACCAGGATGTTGCACTATAGAGGGTACAGAGGAGATTTACCAGGATGTTGCACTGGAGAGGGTGCAGAGGAGATTTACCAGGATGTTGCACTGGAGAGGGTGAAAAGGAGATTTACCAGGATATTGCACTGGAGAGGGTACAGAGGAGATTTACCAGGGTGTTGCACTGGAGAGGGTACAGAGGAGATTTCCCAGGATGTTGCACTAGAGAGGGTACAGAGGAGATTTACCAGGATGTTGCACTAGAGAGGGTACAGAGGAGATTTACCAGGATGTTGCACTAGAGAGTGTACAGAGGAGATTTACCAGGATGTTGCACTGGAGAGGGTGCAGAGGAGATTTACCAGGATGTTGCACGAGAGAGGGTACAGAGGAGATTTACCAGGATGTTGCACTAGAGAGGGTACAGAGGAGATTTACCAGGATGTTGTACTCGAGAGGGTACAGAGGAGATTTACCAGGATGTTGCACTAGAGAGTGTAGAGAGGAGATTTACCAGGATGTTGCACTGGAGAGGGTGCAGAGGAGATTTACGCGGATGTTGCACTAGAGAGCGTACAGAGGAGATTTACCAGGATGTTGCATTGGAGAGGGTACAGAGGAGATTTATCAGGATGTTGCACGAGAGAGGGTACAAAGGAGATTTACCAGGATGTTGCACTGGAGAGGGTACAGAGGAGATTTACCAGGATGTTGCACTGGAGTGGGTGCAGAGGAGATTTACCAGGATGGTGCACCGGAGAGGGTGCAGAGGAGATTTACCAGGATGTTGCACTGGAGAGGGTGTAGAGGAGATTTACCAGGATGTTGCACTGGAGAGGGTGCAGAGGAGATTTACCAGGATGTTGCACGAGAGAGGGTACAGAGGAGATTTACCAGGATGTTGCACTGGAGAGGGTGCAGAGGAGATTTACCCGGATGTTGCACTAGAGAGGGTACAAAGGAGATTTACCAGGATGTTGCAGTGGAGAGGGGACAGAGGAGATTTATCAGGATGCTGCACAAGAGAGGGTACAGAGGATATTTACCAGGATGTTGCACAAGAGAGGGTACAGAGGAGATTTACCAGGATGTTGCACGGGAGAGGGTACAGAGGAGATTTACCAGGATGTTGCACTATAGAGGGTACAGAGGAGATTTACCAGGATGTTGCACTGGAGAGGGTGCAGAGGAGATTTACCAGGATGTTGCACTGGAGAGGGTGCAGAGGAGATTTACCAGGATGTTGCACTGGAGAGGGTGCAGAGGAGATTTACCAGGATGTTGCACTGGAGAGGGTGCAGAGGAGATTTACCAGGATGTTGCAGTGGAGAGGGTGCAGAGGAGAATTACCAGGATGTTGAACTAGAGAGGGTACAGAGGCGATTTACCATGATGTTGCACGAGAGAGGGTACAGAGGAGATTTACCAGGATGTTGCACTCGAGTGGGGACAGAGGAGATTTACCAGGAGGTTGCACTAGAGAGGGTGCAGAGGTGATTTACCAGGATGTTGCACTGGAGAGGCGACAGAGGAGATTTACCAGGATGTTGCACTAGATAGGGTACAGAGGAGATTTACCAGGATGTTGCACTAGAGAGGGTACAGAGGAGATTTACCAGGATGTTGCACTAGAGAGTGTAAAGAGGAGATTTACCAGGATGTTGCACTGGAGAGGGTACAGAGGAGATTGACCAGGATGTTGCACTCGAGAGGGAGCAGAGGTGATTTACCAGGATGTTGCACTAGAGAGGGTACAGGGGAGATTTACCAGGATGTTGCACTAGAGAGGGTACAGAGGAGATTTACCAGGATATTGCACTGGAGAGTGTACAGAGGAGATTTACCAGGATGTTGCACTCGAGAGGGTACAGAGGAGATTTGCCAGGATGTTGCACTGGAGAGGGTACAGGGAGCTTTACCAGGATGTTGCGCTAGAGAGGGCACAGAGGAGATTTTCCAGGATGTTCCACTGGAGAGGGTGTAGAGGAGATTTGCCAGGATGTTGCACTGGAGAGGGTACAGAGGAGATTTACCAGGGTGTTGCACTGGAGAGGGTACAGAGGAGATTTCCCAGGATGTTGCACTAGAGAGGGTACAGAGGAGATTTACCAGGATGTTGCACTGGAGAGGGTGCAGAGGAGATTTACCAGGATGTTGCACGAGAGAGGGTACAGAGGAGATTTACCAGGATGTTGCACTAGAGAGGGTACAGAGGAGATTTACCAGGATGTTGTACTCGAGAGGGTACAGAGGTGATTTACCAGGATGTTGCACTAGAGAGTGTAGAGAGGAGATTTACCAGGATGTTGCACTGGGGAGGGTGCAGAGGAGATTTACGCGGATGTTGCACTAGAGGGCGTACAGAGGAGATTTACCAGGATGTTGCATTGGAGAGGGTACAATGGAGATTTATCAGGATGTTGCACGAGAGAGGGTACAAAGGAGATTTACCAGGATGTTGCACTGGAGAGGGTACAGAGGAGATTTACCAGGATGTTGCACTGGAGTGGGTGCAGAGGAGATTTACCAGGATGGTGCACTGGAGAGGGTGCAGAGGAGATTTACCAGGATGTTGCACTGGAGAGGGTGCAGAGGAGATTTACCAGGATGTTGCACTGGAGAGGGTGCAGAGGAGATTTACCAGGATGTTGCACGAGAGAGGGTACAGAGGAGATTTACCAGGATGTTGCACTGGAGAGGGTGCAGAGGAGATTTACCCGGATGTTGCACTAGAGAGGGTACAAAGGAGATTTACCAGGATGTTGCAGTGGAGAGGGGACAGAGGAGATTTATCAGGATGCTGCACTAGAGAGGGTACAGAGGATATTTACCAGGATGTTGCACAAGAGAGGGTACAGAGGAGATTTACCAGGATGTTGCACGGGAGAGGGTACAGAGGAGATTTACCAGGATGTTGCACTATAGAGGGTACAGAGGAGATTTACCAGGATGTTGCACTGGAGAGGGTGCAGAGGAGATTTACCAGGATGTTGCACTGGAGAGGGTGCAGAGGAGATTTACCAGGATGTTGCACTGGAGAGGGTGCAGAGGAGATTTACCAGGATGTTGCACTGGAGAGGGTGCAGAGGAGATTTACCAGGATGTTGCACTGGAGAGGGTGCAGAGGAGATTTACCAGGATGTTGCACTAGAGAGGGTACAGAGGCGATTTACCATGATGTTGCACGAGAGAGGGTACAGAGGAGATTTACCAGGATGTTGCACTCGAGTGGGGACAGAGGAGATTTACCAGGAGGTTGCACTCGAGAGGGTGCAGAGGTGATTTACCAGGATGTTGCGCTAGAGAGGGCACAGAGGAGATTTTCCAGGATGTTCCACTGGAGAGGGTGGAGAGGAGATTTGCCAGGATGTTGCACTGGAGCGCGTACAGGGGAGATTTACCAGGATGTTGCACTAGAGAGGGCACAGAGGAGATTTTCCAGGATGTTGCACTCGAGAGGGTGAAAAGGAGATTTACCAGGATATTGCACTGGAGAGGGTACAGAGGAGATTTACCAGGGTGTTGCACTGGAGAGGGTACAGAGGAGATTTCCCAGGATGTTGCACTAGAGAGGGTACAGAGGAGATTTACCAGGATGTTGCACTAGAGAGGGTACAGAGGAGATTTACCAGGATGTTGCACTAGAGAGTGTACAGAGGAGATTTACCAGGATGTTGCACTGGAGAGGGTGCAGAGGAGATTTACCAGGATGTTGCACGAGAGAGGGTACAGAGGAGATTTACCAGGATGTTGCACTAGAGAGGGTACAGAGGAGATTTACCAGGATGTTGTACTCGAGAGGGTACAGAGGTGATTTACCAGGATGTTGCACTAGAGAGTGTAGAGAGGAGATTTACCAGGATGTTGCACTGGAGAGGGTGCAGAGGAGATTTACGCGGATGTTGCACTAGAGGGCGTACAGAGGAGATTTACCAGGATGTTGCATTGGAGAGGGTACAGAGGAGATTTATCAGGATGTTGCACGAGAGAGGGTACAAAGGAGATTTACCAGGATGTTGCACTGGAGAGGGTACAGAGGAGATTTACCAGGATGTTGCACTGGAGTGGGTGCAGAGGAGATTTACCAGGATGGTGCACTGGAGAGGGTGCAGAGGAGATTTACCAGGATGTTGCACTGGAGAGGGTGCAGAGGAGATTTACCAGGATGTTGCACTGGAGAGGGTGCAGAGGAGATTTACCAGGATGTTGCACGAGAGAGGGTACAGAGGAGATTTACCAGGATGTTGCACTGGAGAGGGTGCAGAGGAGATTTACCCGGATGTTGCACTAGAGAGGGTACAAAGGAGATTTACCAGGATGTTGCAGTGGAGAGGGGACAGAGGAGATTTATCAGGATGCTGCACTAGAGAGGGTACAGAGGATATTTACCAGGATGTTGCACAAGAGAGGGTACAGAGGAGATTTACCAGGATGTTGCACGGGAGAGGGTACAGAGGAGATTTACCAGGATGTTGCACTATAGAGGGTACAGAGGAGATTTACCAGGATGTTGCTCTGGAGAGGGTGCAGAGGAGATTTACCAGGATGTTGCACTGGAGAGGGTGCAGAGGAGATTTACCAGGATGTTGCACTGGAGAGGGTGCAGAGGAGATTTACCAGGATGTTGCACTGGAGAGGGTGCAGAGGAGATTTACCAGGATGTTGCACTGGAGAGGGTGCAGAGGAGATTTACCAGGATGTTGCACTAGAGAGGGTACAGAGGCGATTTACCATGATGTTGCACGAGAGAGGGTACAGAGGAGATTTACCAGGATGTTGCACTCGAGTGGGGACAGAGGAGATTTACCAGGAGGTTGCACTAGAGAGGGTGCAGAGGTGATTTACCAGGATGTTGCACTGGAGAGGCTACAGAGGAGATTTACCAGGATGTTGCACTAGATAGGGTACAGAGGAGATTTACCAGGATGTTGCACTAGAGAGGGTACAGAGGAGATTTACCAGGATGTTGCACTAGAGAGTGTAAAGAGGAGATTTACCAGGATGTTGCACTGGAGAGGGTACAGAGGAGATTGACCAGGATGTTGCACTCGAGAGGGTGCAGAGGTGATTTACCAGGATGTTGCACTAGAGAGGGTACAGGGGAGATTTACCAGGATGTTGCACTGGAGAGGGTACAGAGGAGATTTACCTGGATGTTGCACTGGAGAGGGTACAGAGGAGATTTACCAGGATGTTGCACTAGAGAGGGTGCAGAGGTGATTTACCAGGATGTTGCACTAGAGAGGGTACAGAGGAGATTTACCAGGATATTGCACTGGAGAGTGTACAGAGCAGATTTACCAGGATGTTGCACTAGAGAGGGTTCGGAGGAGATTTACCAGGATGTTGCACTAGAGAGGGTACAGAGGAGATTTATCAGGATGTTGCACTGGAGAGGGTATAGAGGAGATTTACCAGGATGTTGCACCAGAGAGGGTGCAGAGGTGATTTACCAGGGTGTTGCACTAGAGAGGGTACAGAGGAGATTTACCAGGATATTGCACGAGAGAGGGTACAGAGGAGATTTACCAGGATGTTGCAGTGGAGAGGGTACAGAGGAGATTTACCAGGATGTTGCACCAGAGAGGGTACAGAGGAGATTTACCAGGATATTGCACGAGAGAGGGTACAGAGGAGATTTACCAGCATGTTGCAGTGGAGAGGGTACAGAGGAGATTTACCAGGATATTGCACGAGAGAGGGTACAGAGGAGATTTACCAGGATGTTGCACTAGAGAGGGTACAGAGGAGATTTACCAGGATGTTGCACTGGAGAGGGTACAGAGGAGATTGACCAGGATGTTGCACTCGAGAGGGTGCAGAGGTGATTTACCAGGATGTTGCACTAGAGAGGGTACAGGGGAGATTTACCAGGATGTTGCACTGGAGAGGGTACAGAGGAGATGTACCTGGATGTTGCACTGGAGAGGGTACAGAGGAGATTTACCAGGATGTTGCACGAGAGAGGGTACAGAGGAGATTTGCCAGGATGTTGCACTGGAGAGGGTACAGTGGAGCTTTACCAGGATGTTGCGCGAGAGAGGGCACAGAGGAGATTTTCCAGGATGTTCCACTGGAGAGGGTGTAGAGGAGATTTGCCAGGATGTTGCACTGGAGCGCGTACAGGGGAGATTTACCAGGATGTTGCACTAGAGAGGGCACAGAGGAGATTTTCCAGGATGTTGCACTAGAGAGGGTGAAAAGGAGATTTACCAGGATATTGCACTGGAGAGGGTACAGAGGAGATTTACCAGGGTGTTGCACTGGAGAGGGTACAGAGGAGATTTCCCAGGATGTTGCACTAGAGAGGGTACAGAGGAGATTTACCAGGATGTTGCACTCGAGAGGGTACAGAGGAGATTTACCAGGATGTTGCACTAGAGAGTGTACAGAGGAGATTTACCAGGATGTTGCACTGGAGAGGGTGCAGAGGAGATTTACCAGGATGTTGCACTAGAGAGGGTACAGAGGAGATTTAACAGGATGTTGCACTGGAGTGGGTGCAGAGGAGATTTACCAGGATGGTGCACTGGAGAGGGTGCAGAGGAGATTTACCAGGATGTTGCACTAGAGAGGGTGCAGAGGAGATATACCAGGATGTTGCACTCGAGAGGGTGCAGAGGTGATTTACCAGGATGTTGCGCTAGAGAGGGCACAGAGGAGATTTTCCAGGATGTTCCACTGGAGAGGGTGGAGAGGAGATTTGCCAGGATGTTGCACTGGAGCGCGTACAGGGGAGATTTACCAGGATGTTGCACTAGAGAGGGCACAGAGGAGATTTTCCAGGATGTTGCACTCGAGAGGGTGAAAAGGAGATTTACCAGGATATTGCACTGGAGAGGGTACAGAGGAGATTTACCAGGGTGTTGCACTGGAGAGGGTACAGAGGAGATTTCCCAGGATGTTGCACTAGAGAGGGTACAGAGGAGATTTACCAGGATGTTGCACTAGAGAGGGTACAGAGGAGATTTACCAGGATGTTGCACTAGAGAGTGTACAGAGGAGATTTACCAGGATGTTGCACTGGAGAGGGTGCAGAGGAGATTTACCAGGATGTTGCACGAGAGAGGGTACAGAGGAGATTTACCAGGATGTTGCACTAGAGAGGGTACAGAGGAGATTTACCAGGATGTTGTACTCGAGAGGGTACAGAGGTGATTTACCAGGATGTTGCACTAGAGAGTGTAGAGAGGAGATTTACCAGGATGTTGCACTGGAGAGGGTGCAGAGGAGATTTACGCGGATGTTGCACTAGAGGGCGTACAGAGGAGATTTACCAGGATGTTGCATTGGAGAGGGTACAGAGGAGATTTATCAGGATGTTGCACGAGAGAGGGTACAAAGGAGATTTACCAGGATGTTGCACTGGAGAGGGTACAGAGGAGATTTACCAGGATGTTGCACTGGAGTGGGTGCAGAGGAGATTTACCAGGATGGTGCACTGGAGAGGGTGCAGAGGAGATTTACCAGGATGTTGCACTGGAGAGGGTGCAGAGGAGATTTACCAGGATGTTGCACTGGAGAGGGTGCAGAGGAGATTTACCAGGATGTTGCACGAGAGAGGGTACAGAGGAGATTTACCAGGATGTTGCACTGGAGAGGGTGCAGAGGAGATTTACCCGGATGTTGCACTAGAGAGGGTACAAAGGAGATTTACCAGGATGTTGCAGTGGAGAGGGGACAGAGGAGATTTATCAGGATGCTGCACTAGAGAGGGTACAGAGGATATTTACCAGGATGTTGCACAAGAGAGGGTACAGAGGAGATTTACCAGGATGTTGCACGGGAGAGGGTACAGAGGAGATTTACCAGGATGTTGCACTATAGAGGGTACAGAGGAGATTTACCAGGATGTTGCTCTGGAGAGGGTGCAGAGGAGATTTACCAGGATGTTGCACTGGAGAGGGTGCAGAGGAGATTTACCAGGATGTTGCACTGGAGAGGGTGCAGAGGAGATTTACCAGGATGTTGCACTGGAGAGGGTGCAGAGGAGATTTACCAGGATGTTGCACTGGAGAGGGTGCAGAGGAGATTTACCAGGATGTTGCACTAGAGAGGGTACAGAGGCGATTTACCATGATGTTGCACGAGAGAGGGTACAGAGGAGATTTACCAGGATGTTGCACTCGAGTGGGGACAGAGGAGATTTACCAGGAGGTTGCACTAGAGAGGGTGCAGAGGTGATTTACCAGGATGTTGCACTGGAGAGGCTACAGAGGAGATTTACCAGGATGTTGCACTAGATAGGGTACAGAGGAGATTTACCAGGATGTTGCACTAGAGAGGGTACAGAGGAGATTTACCAGGATGTTGCACTAGAGAGTGTAAAGAGGAGATTTACCAGGATGTTGCACTGGAGAGGGTACAGAGGAGATTGACCAGGATGTTGCACTCGAGAGGGTGCAGAGGTGATTTACCAGGATGTTGCACTAGAGAGGGTACAGGGGAGATTTACCAGGATGTTGCACTGGAGAGGGTACAGAGGAGATTTACCTGGATGTTGCACTGGAGAGGGTACAGAGGAGATTTACCAGGATGTTGCACTAGAGAGGGTGCAGAGGTGATTTACCAGGATGTTGCACTAGAGAGGGTACAGAGGAGATTTACCAGGATATTGCACTGGAGAGTGTACAGAGCAGATTTACCAGGATGTTGCACTAGAGAGGGTTCGGAGGAGATTTACCAGGATGTTGCACTAGAGAGGGTACAGAGGAGATTTATCAGGATGTTGCACTGGAGAGGGTATAGAGGAGATTTACCAGGATGTTGCACCAGAGAGGGTGCAGAGGTGATTTACCAGGGTGTTGCACTAGAGAGGGTACAGAGGAGATTTACCAGGATATTGCACGAGAGAGGGTACAGAGGAGATTTACCAGGATGTTGCAGTGGAGAGGGTACAGAGGAGATTTACCAGGATGTTGCACCAGAGAGGGTACAGAGGAGATTTACCAGGATATTGCACGAGAGAGGGTACAGAGGAGATTTACCAGCATGTTGCAGTGGAGAGGGTACAGAGGAGATTTACCAGGATATTGCACGAGAGAGGGTACAGAGGAGATTTACCAGGATGTTGCACTAGAGAGGGTACAGAGGAGATTTACCAGGATGTTGCACTGGAGAGGGTACAGAGGAGATTGACCAGGATGTTGCACTCGAGAGGGTGCAGAGGTGATTTACCAGGATGTTGCACTAGAGAGGGTACAGGGGAGATTTACCAGGATGTTGCACTGGAGAGGGTACAGAGGAGATGTACCTGGATGTTGCACTGGAGAGGGTACAGAGGAGATTTACCAGGATGTTGCACGAGAGAGGGTACAGAGGAGATTTGCCAGGATGTTGCACTGGAGAGGGTACAGTGGAGCTTTACCAGGATGTTGCGCGAGAGAGGGCACAGAGGAGATTTTCCAGGATGTTCCACTGGAGAGGGTGTAGAGGAGATTTGCCAGGATGTTGCACTGGAGCGCGTACAGGGGAGATTTACCAGGATGTTGCACTAGAGAGGGCACAGAGGAGATTTTCCAGGATGTTGCACTAGAGAGGGTGAAAAGGAGATTTACCAGGATATTGCACTGGAGAGGGTACAGAGGAGATTTACCAGGGTGTTGCACTGGAGAGGGTACAGAGGAGATTTCCCAGGATGTTGCACTAGAGAGGGTACAGAGGAGATTTACCAGGATGTTGCACTCGAGAGGGTACAGAGGAGATTTACCAGGATGTTGCACTAGAGAGTGTACAGAGGAGATTTACCAGGATGTTGCACTGGAGAGGGTGCAGAGGAGATTTACCAGGATGTTGCACTAGAGAGGGTACAGAGGAGATTTAACAGGATGTTGCACTGGAGTGGGTGCAGAGGAGATTTACCAGGATGGTGCACTGGAGAGGGTGCAGAGGAGATTTACCAGGATGTTGCACTAGAGAGGGTGCAGAGGAGATATACCAGGATGTTGCACTGGAGAGGGTGCAGAGGAGATTTACCCGGATGTTGCACTGGAGAGGGTACAAAGGAGATTTACCAGGATGTTGCAGTGGAGAGGGGACAGAGGAGATTTATCAGGATGCTGCACTAGAGAGGGTACAGAGGATATTTACCAGGATGTTGCACAAGAGAGGGTACAGAGGAGATTTACCAGGATGTTGCACGGGAGAGGGTACAGAGGAGATTTACCAGGATGTTGCACTATAGAGGGTACAGAGGAGATTTACCAGGATGTTGCACTGGAGAGGGTGCAGAGGAGATTTACCAGGATGTTGCACTGGAGAGGGTGCAGAGGAGATTTACCAGGATGTTGCACTGGAGAGGGTGCAGAGGAGATTTACCAGGATGTTGCACTGGAGATGGTGCAGAGGAGATTTACCAGGATGTTGCACAAGAGAGGGTACAGAGGAGATTTACCAGGATGTTGCACGGGAGAGGGTACAGAGGAGATTTACCAGGATGTTGCACTATAGAGGGTACAGAGGAGATTTACCAGGATGTTGCACTGGAGAGGGTGCAGAGGAGATTTACCAGGATGTTGCACTGGAGAGGGTGCAGAGGAGATTTACCAGGATGTTGCACTGGAGAGGGTGCAGAGGAGATTTACCAGCATGTTGCAGTGGAGAGGGTACAGAGGAGATTTACCAGGATATTGCACGAGAGAGGGTACAGAGGAGATTTACCAGGATGTTGCACTAGAGAGGGTACAGAGGAGATTTACCAGGATGTTGCACTGGAGAGGGTACAGAGGAGATTGACCAGGATGTTGCACTCGAGAGGGTGCAGAGGTGATTTACCAGGATGTTGCACTAGAGAGGGTACAGGGGAGATTTACCAGGATGTTGCACTGGAGAGGGTACAGAGGAGATGTACCTGGATGTTGCACTGGAGAGGGTACAGAGGAGATTTACCAGGATGTTGCACGAGAGAGGGTACAGAGGAGATTTGCCAGGATGTTGCACTGGAGAGGGTACAGTGGAGCTTTACCAGGATGTTGCGCGAGAGAGGGCACAGAGGAGATTTTCCAGGATGTTCCACTGGAGAGGGTGTAGAGGAGATTTGCCAGGATGTTGCACTGGAGCGCGTACAGGGGAGATTTACCAGGATGTTGCACTAGAGAGGGCACAGAGGAGATTTTCCAGGATGTTGCACTAGAGAGGGTGAAAAGGAGATTTACCAGGATATTGCACTGGAGAGGGTACAGAGGAGATTTACCAGGGTGTTGCACTGGAGAGGGTACAGAGGAGATTTCCCAGGATGTTGCACTAGAGAGGGTTCAGAGGAGATTTACCAGGATGTTGCACTAGAGAGGGTACAGAGCAGTTTTACCAGGATGTTGCACTAGAGAGTGTACAGAGGAGATTTACCAGGATGTTGCACTGGAGAGGGTGCAGAGGAGATTTACCAGGATGTTGCACTAGAGAGGGTACAGAGGAGATTTAACAGGATGTTGCACTGGAGTGGGTGCAGAGGAGATTTACCAGGATGGTGCACTGGAGAGGGTGCAGAGGAGATTTACCAGGATGTTGCACTAGAGAGGGTGCAGAGGAGATTTACCAGGATGTTGCACTGGAGAGGGTGCAGAGGAGATTTACCCGGATGTTGCACTGGAGAGGGTACAAAGGAGATTTACCAGGATGTTGCAGTGGAGAGGGGACAGAGGAGATTTATCAGGATGCTGCACTAGAGAGGGTACAGAGGATATTTACCAGGATGTTGCACAAGAGAGGGTACAGAGGAGATTTACCAGGATGTTGCACGGGAGAGGGTACAGAGGAGATTTACCAGGATGTTGCACTATAGAGGGTACAGAGGAGATTTACCAGGATATTGCACTGGAGAGTGTACAGAGCAGATTTACCAGGATGTTGCACTAGAGAGGGTTCGGAGGAGATTTACCAGGATGTTGCACTAGAGAGGGTACAGAGGAGATTTATCAGGATGTTGCACTGGAGAGGGTATAGAGGAGATTTACCAGGATGTTGCACCAGAGAGGGTACAGAGGAGATTTACCAGGGTGTTGCACTAGAGAGGGTACAGAGGAGATTTACCAGGATATTGCACGAGAGAGGGTACAGAGGAGATTTACCAGGATGTTGCAGTGGAGAGGGTACAGAGGAGATTTACCAGGATGTTGCACCAGAGAGGGTACAGAGGAGATTTACCAGGATATTGCACGAGAGAGGGTACAGAGGAGATTTACCAGCATGTTGCAGTGGAGAGGGTACAGAGGAGATTTACCAGGATATTGCACGCGAGAGGGTACAGAGGAGATTTACCAGGATGTTGCAGTGGAGAGGGTACAGAGGAGATTTACCAGGATGTTGCACTGGAGAGGGTACAGAGGAGATTGACGAGGATGTTGCACTCGAGAGGGTGCAGAGGTGATTTACCAGGATGTTGCACTAGAGAGGGTACAGGGGAGATTTACCAGGATGTTGCACTGGAGAGGGTACAGAGGAGATGTACCTGGATGTTGCACTGGAGAGGGTACAGAGGAGATTTACCAGGATGTTGCACGAGAGAGGGTACAGAGGAGATTTGCCAGGATGTTGCACTGGAGAGGGTACAGTGGAGCTTTACCAGGATGTTGCGCGAGAGAGGGCACAGAGGAGATTTTCCAGGATGTTCCACTGGAGAGGGTGTAGAGGAGATTTGCCAGGATGTTGCACTGGAGCGCGTACAGGGGAGATTTACCAGGATGTTGCACTAGAGAGGGCACAGAGGAGATTTTCCAGGATGTTGCACTAGAGAGGGTGAAAAGGAGATTTACCAGGATATTGCACTGGAGAGGGTACAGAGGAGATTTACCAGGGTGTTGCACTGGAGAGGGTACAGAGGAGATTTCCCAGGATGTTGCACTAGAGAGGGTACAGAGGAGATTTACCAGGATGTTGCACTCGAGAGGGTACAGAGGAGATTTACCAGGATGTTGCACTAGAGAGTGTACAGAGGAGATTTACCAGGATGTTGCACTGGAGAGGGTGCAGAGGAGATTTACCAGGATGTTGCACTAGAGAGGGTACAGAGGAGATTTAACAGGATGTTGCACTGGAGTGGGTGCAGAGGAGATTTACCAGGATGGTGCACTGGAGAGGGTGCAGAGGAGATTTACCAGGATGTTGCACTAGAGAGGGTGCAGAGGAGATTTACCAGGATGTTGCACTGGAGAGGGTGCAGAGGAGATTTACCCGGATGTTGCACTGGAGAGGGTACAAAGGAGATTTACCAGGATGTTGCAGTGGAGAGGGGACAGAGGAGATTTATCAGGATGCTGCACTAGAGAGGGTACAGAGGATATTTACCAGGATGTTGCACAAGAGAGGGTACAGAGGAGATTTACCAGGATGTTGCACGGGAGAGGGTACAGAGGAGATTTACCAGGATGTTGCACTAGAAAGGGTACAGAGGAGATTTACCAGGATGTTGCACTGGAGAGGGTGCAGAGGAGATTTACCAGGATGTTGCACTGGAGAGGGTGCAGAGGAGATTTACCAGGATGTTGCACTGGAGAGGGTGCAGAGGAGATTTACCAGGATGTTGCACTGGAGATGGTGCAGAGGAGATTTACCAGGATGTTGCACAAGAGAGGGTACAGAGGAGATTTACCAGGATGTTGCACGGGAGAGGGTACAGAGGAGATTTACCAGGATGTTGCACTATAGAGGGTACAGAGGAGATTTACCAGGATGTTGCACTGGAGAGGGTGCAGAGGAGATTTACCAGGATGTTGCACTGGAGAGGGTGCAGAGGAGATTTACCAGGATGTTGCACTGGAGAGGGTGCAGAGGAGATTTACCAGCATGTTGCAGTGGAGAGGGTACAGAGGAGATTTACCAGGATATTGCACGAGAGAGGGTACAGAGGAGATTTACCAGGATGTTGCACTAGAGAGGGTACAGAGGAGATTTACCAGGATGTTGCACTGGAGAGGGTACAGAGGAGATTGACCAGGATGTTGTACTCGAGAGGGTGCAGAGGTGATTTACCAGGATGTTGCACTAGAGAGGGTACAGGGGAGATTTACCAGGATGTTGCACTGGAGAGGGTACAGAGGAGATGTACCTGGATGTTGCACTGGAGAGGGTACAGAGGAGATTTACCAGGATGTTGCACGAGAGAGGGTACAGAGGAGATTTGCCAGGATGTTGCACTGGAGAGGGTACAGTGGAGCTTTACCAGGATGTTGCGCGAGAGAGGGCACAGAGGAGATTTTCCAGGATGTTCCACTGGAGAGGGTGTAGAGGAGATTTGCCAGGATGTTGCACTGGAGCGCGTACAGGGGAGATTTACCAGGATGTTGCACTAGAGAGGGCACAGAGGAGATTTTCCAGGATGTTGCACTAGAGAGGGTGAAAAGGAGATTTACCAGGATATTGCACTGGAGAGGGTACAGAGGAGATTTACCAGGGTGTTGCACTGGAGAGGGTACAGAGGAGATTTCCCAGGATGTTGCACTAGAGAGGGTACAGAGGAGATTTACCAGGATGTTGCACTAGAGAGGGTACAGAGCAGTTTTACCAGGATGTTGCACTAGAGAGTGTACAGAGGAGATTTACCAGGATGTTGCACTGGAGAGGGTGCAGAGGAGATTTACCAGGATGTTGCACTAGAGAGGGTACAGAGGAGATTTAACAGGATGTTGCACTGGAGTGGGTGCAGAGGAGATTTACCAGGATGGTGCACTGGAGAGGGTGCAGAGGAGATTTACCAGGATGTTGCACTAGAGAGGGTGCAGAGGAGATTTGCCAGGATGTTGCACTGGAGAGGGTGCAGAGGAGATTTACCCGGATGTTGCACTGGAGAGGGTACAAAGGAGATTTACCAGGATGTTGCAGTGGAGAGGGGACAGAGGAGATTTATCAGGATGCTGCACTAGAGAGGGTACAGAGGATATTTACCAGGATGTTGCACAAGAGAGGGTACAGAGGAGATTTACCAGGATGTTGCACGGGAGAGGGTACAGAGGAGGTTTACCAGGATGTTGCACTATAGAGGGTACAGAGGAGATTTACCAGGATGTTGCACTGGAGAGGGTGCAGAGGAGATTTACCAGGATGTTGCACTGGAGAGGGTGCAGAGGAGATTTACCAGGATGTTGCACTGGAGAGGGTGCAGAGGAGATTTACCAGGATGTTGCACTGGAGATGGTGCAGAGGAGATTTACCAGGATGTTGCACTGGAGAGGGTGCAGAGGAGATTTACCAGGATGTTGCACTAGAGAGGGTACAGAGGCGATTTACCATGATGTTGCACGAGAGAGGGTACAGAGGAGATTTACCAGGATGTTGCACTCGAGTGGGGACAGAGGAGATTTACCAGGAGGTTGCACTAGAGAGGGTGCAGAGGTGATTTACCAGGATGTTGCACTGGAGAGGGTACAGAGGAGATTTACCAGGATGTTGCACTGGAGAGGGTGCAGAGGAGATTTACCAGGATGTTGCACTGGAGAGGGGACAGAGGAGATTTACCAGGATGTTGCACTCGAGAGGGTGCAGAGGAGATTTACGAGGATGTTGCACTGGAGAGGGTACAGAGGAGACTAACCAGGATGTTGCACTAGAGAGGGTACAGAGGAGATTTATCGGGATGTTGCATTAGAGAGGGTACAGAGGAGATTTACCAGGATGTTGCAGTGGAGAGGGTGCAGAGGAGATTTACCAGGATGTTGCACTGGAGAGAGTGCAGAGGAGATTTACCCGGATGTTGCACTGGAGAGGGTGCAGAGGAGATTTACCAGGATGGTGCACTGGAGAGGGTACAGAGGAGATTTACCAGGATGTTGCACTGGAGAGGGTGCAGAGGAGATTTACCCGGATGTTGCACTGGAGAAGGTGCAGAGGAGATTTACCAGGATGTTGCACTGGAGAGGGTACAGAGGAGATTTACCAGGATGTTGCACTGGAGAGGGTACAGAGGAGATTTACCAGGATGTTGCACTGGAGAGGGTGCAGAGGAGATTCACCAGGATGTTGCACTCGAGTGGGGACAGAGGAGATTTACCAGGATGTTGCACTGGAGAGGGTACAGAGGAGATTTACCAGGATGTTGCACTGGAGAGGGTACACAGGAGACTAACCAGGATGTTGCACTAGAGAGGGTACAGAGGAGATTTATCGGGATGTTGCACTAGAGAGGGTACAGAGGAGATTTATCAGGATGTTGCACTGGAGAGGGTATAGAGGAGATTTACCAGGATGTTGCACCAGAGTGGGTTCGGAGGAGATTTACCAGGATGTTGCACTAGAGAGGGTACAGAGGAGATTTATCAGGATGTTGCACTGGAGAGGGTATAGAGGAGATTTACCAGGATGTTGCACCAGAAAGGGTGCAGAGGAGATTTACCAGGATGTTGCACTAGAGAGGGTACAGAGGAGATTTACCAGGATGTTGCACGAGAGAGGGTACAGAGGAGATTTACCAGGATGTTGCACGAGAGAGGGTACAGAGGAGATTTACCAGTATGTTGCACTAGAGAGGGTGCAGAGGAGATTTACCAGGATATTGCACGAGAGTGGGTACAGAGGAGATTTACCAGGATATTGCACGAGAGTGGGTACAGAGGAGATTTACCAGTATGTTGCACTAGAGAGGGTGCAGAGGAGATTTACCAGGATATTGCACGAGAGTGGGTACAGAGGAGATTTACCAGGATGTTGCACTCGAGAGGGTACAGAGGAGATTTACCAGGATATTGCACGAGAGTGGGTACAGAGGAGATTTACCAGGATGTTGCACTGGAGAGGGTACAGAGGAGACTAACCAGGATGTTGCACTAGAGAGGGTACAGAGGAGATTTATCGGGATGTTGCACTAGAGAGGGTACAGAGGAGATTTATCAGGATGTTGCACTGGAGAGGGTATAGAGGAAATTTACCAGGATGTTGCACCAGAGTGGGTTCGGAGGAGATTTACCAGGATGTTGCACTAGAGAGGGTACAGAGGAGATTTATCAGGATGTTGCACTGGAGAGGGTATAGAGGAGATTTACCAGGATGTTGCACCAGAGAGGGTGCAGAGGAGATTTACCAGGATGTTGCACTAGAGAGGGTACAGAGGAGATTTACCAGGATATTGCACGAGAGAGGGTACAGAGGAGATTTACCAGGATGTTGCAGTGGAGAGGGTACAGAGGAGATTTACCAGGATGTTGCCCTGGAGCGGGTACAGAGGAGATTTATCGGGATGTTGCACTAGAGAGGGTACAGAGGAGATTTATCAGGATGTTGCACTCGAGAGGGTACAGTGGAGATTTACCAGGATATTGCACGAGAGAGGGTACAGAGGAGATTTACCAGGATGTTGCAGTGGAGAGGGTACAGAGGAGATTTACGAGGATATTGCACGAGAGAGGGTACAGAGGAGATTTACCAGGATGTTGCAGTGGAGAGGGTACAGAGGAGATTTACCAGGATGTTGCACTAGAGAGGGTACAGAGGAGATTTACCAGGATGTTGCACTCGAGAGGGTGCAGAGGAGATTTACCAGGATGTTGCACTAGAAAGGGTACATAGGAGATTTACCAGGATGTTGCACGAGAGACGGTACAGAGGAGATTTACCAGGATGTTGCGCGAGAGAGGGCACAGAGGAGATTTTCCAGGATGTTCCACTGGAGAGGGTGTAGAGGAGATTTGCCAGGATGTTGCACTGGAGCGCGTACAGCGGAGATTTACCAGGATGTTGCACTAGAGAGGGCACAGAGGAGATTTTCCAGGATGTTGCACTAGAGAGGGTGAAAAGGAGATTTACCAGGATATTGCACTGGAGAGGGTACAGAGGAGATTTACCAGGGTGTTGCACTGGAGAGGGTACAGAGGAGATTTCCCAGGATGTTGCACTAGAGAGGGTACAGAGGAGATTTAACAGGATGTTGCACTAGAGAGGGTACAGAGGAGATTTACCAGGATGTTGCACTAGAGAGTGTACAGAGGAGATTTACCAGGATGTTGCACTGGAGAGGGTGCAGAGGAGATTTACCAGGATGTTGCACGAGAGAGGGTACAGAGGAGATTTACCACTGGAGTGGGTGCAGAGGAGATTTACCAGGATGGTGCACTGGAGAGAGTGCAGAGGAGATTTACCAGGATGTTGCACTAGAGAGGGTGCAGAGGAGATTTACCAGGATGTTGCACTGGAGAGGGTGCAGAGGAGATTTACCCGGATGTTGCACTGGAGAGGGTACAAAGGAGATTTACCAGGATGTTGCAATAGAGAGGGGACAGAGGAGATTTATCAGGATGCTGCACTAGAGAGGGTACAGAGGATATTTACCAGGATGTTGCACAAGAGAGGGTGCAGAGGAGATTTACCAGGATGTTGCACTAGAGAGGGTACAGAGGCGATTTACCATGATGTTGCACGAGAGAGGGTACAGAGGAGATTTACCAGGATGTTGCACTCGAGTGGGGACAGAGGAGATTTACCAGGAGGTTGCACTAGAGAGGGTGCAGAGGTGATTTACCAGGATGTTGCACTAGAGAGGGTACAGAGGAGATTTACCAGGATGTTGCACTAGAGAGGGTGCAGAGGAGATTTACCAGGATGTTGCACTGGAGAGGGGACAGAGGAGATTTACCAGGATGTTGCACTCGAGAGGGTGCAGAGGAGATTTACCAGGATGTTGCACTGGAGAGGGTGCAGAGGAGATTTACCAGGATGTTGCACTGGAGAGGGTGCAGAGGAGATTTACCAGGATGTTGCACTGGAGATGGTGCAGAGGAGATTTACCAGGATGTTGCACTGGAGAGGGTGCAGAGGAGATTTACCAGGATGTTGCACTAGAGAGGGTACAGAGGCGATTTACCATGATGTTGCACGAGAGAGGGTACAGAGGAGATTTACCAGGATGTTGCACTCGAGTGGGGACAGAGGAGACTTACCAGGAGGTTGCACTAGAGAGGGTGCAGAGGTGATTTACCAGGATGTTGCACTAGAGAGGGTACAGAGGAGATTTACCAGGATGTTGCACTAGAGAGGGTGCAGAGGAGATTTACCAGGATGTTGCACTGGAGAGGGGACAGAGGAGATTTACCAGGATGTTGCACTCGAGAGGGTGCAGAGGAGATTTACGAGGATGTTGCACTGGAGAGGGTACAGAGGAGACTAACCAGGATGTTGCACTAGAGAGGGTACAGAGGAGATTTATCGGGATGTTGCATTAGAGAGGGTACAGAGGAGATTTACCAGGATGTTGCAGTGGAGAGGGTGCAGAGGAGATTTACCAGGATGTTGCACTGGAGAGAGTGCAGAGGAGATTTACCCGGATGTTGCACTGGAGAGGGTGCAGAGGAGATTTACCAGGATGGTGCACTGGAGAGGGTACAGAGGAGATTTACCAGGATGTTGCACTGGAGAGGGTGCAGAGGAGATTTACCCGGATGTTGCACTGGAGAAGGTGCAGAGGAGATTTACCAGGATGTTGCACTGGAGAGGGTACAGAGGAGATTTACCAGGATGTTGCACTGGAGAGGGTACAGCGGAGATTTACCAGGATGTTGCACTGGAGAGGGTGCAGAGGAGATTCACCAGGATGTTGCACTCGAGTGGGGACAGAGGAGATTTACCAGGATGTTGCACTGGAGAGGGTACAGAGGAGATTTACCAGGATGTTGCACTGGAGAGGGTACACAGGAGACTAACCAGGATGTTGCACTAGAGAGGGGACAGAGGAGATTTATCGGGATGTTGCACTAGAGAGGGTACAGAGGAGATTTATCAGGATGTTGCACTGGAGAGGGTATAGAGGAGATTTACCAGGATGTTGCACCAGAGTGGGTTCGGAGGAGATTTACCAGGATGTTGCACTAGAGAGGGTACAGAGGAGATTTATCAGGATGTTGCACTGGAGAGGGTATAGAGGAGATTTACCAGGATGTTGCACCAGAGAGGGTGCAGAGGAGATTTACCAGGATGTTGCACTAGAGAGGGTACAGAGGAGATTTACCCGGATGTTGCACGAGAGAGGGTACAGAGGAGATTTACCAGGATATTGCACGAGAGTGGGTACAGAGGAGATTTACCAGGATGTTGCACTGGAGAGGGTACAGAGGAGACTAACCAGGATGTTGCACTAGAGAGGGTACAGAGGAGATTTATCGGGATGTTGCACTAGAGAGGGTACAGAGGAGATTTATCAGGATGTTGCACTGGAGAGGGTATAGAGGAAATTTACCAGGATGTTGCACCAGAGTGGGTTCGGAGGAGATTTACCAGGATGTTGCACTAGAGAGGGTACAGAGGAGATTTATCAGGATGTTGCACTGGAGAGGGTATAGAGGAGATTTACCAGGATGTTGCACCAGAGAGGGTGCAGAGGAGATTTACCAGGATGTTGCACTAGAGAGGGTACAGAGGAGATTTACCAGGATATTGCACGAGAGAGGGTACAGAGGAGATTTACCAGGATGTTGCAGTGGAGAGGGTACAGAGGAGATTTACCAGGATGTTGCCCTGGAGCGGGTACAGAGGAGATTTATCGGGATGTTGCACTAGAGAGGGTACAGAGGAGATTTATCAGGATGTTGCACTCGAGAGGGTACAGTGGAGATTTACCAGGATATTGCACGAGAGAGGGTACAGAGGAGATTTACCAGGATGTTGCAGTGGAGAGGGTACAGAGGAGATTTACGAGGATATTGCACGAGAGAGGGTACAGAGTAGATTTACCAGGATGTTGCAGTGGAGAGGGTACAGAGGAGATTTACCAGGATGTTGCACTAGAGAGGGTACAGAGGAGATTTACCAGGATGTTGCACTCGAGAGGGTGCAGAGGAGATTTACCAGGATGTTGCACTAGAAAGGGTACATAGGAGATTTACCAGGATGTTGCACGAGAGACGGTACAGAGGAGATTTACCAGGATGTTGCACTCGAGAGGGTACAGAGGAGATTTACCAGGATGTTGCACTGGAGAGGGTGCAGAGGAGATTTACCAGGATGTTGCACTCGAGAGGGTACAGAGGAGATTTACCAGGATTTTGCACTAGAGACGGTACAGAGGAGATTTACCAGGATGTTGCACTGGAGAGGGTGCAGAGGAGATTTACCAGGATGTTGCACTAGAGAGGGTACAGAGGAAATTTACCAGGGTGTTGCACTGGAGAGGCTACAGAGGAGATTTACCAGGATGTTGCACTAGATAGGGTACAGAGGAGATTTACCAGGATGTTGCACGAGAGAGGGTACAGAGGAGATTTACCAGGATGTTGCACTCGAGAGTGTAAAGAGGAGATTTACCAGGATGTTGCACTGGAGAGGGTGCAGAGGAGATTTACCAGGATGTTGCACTCGAGAGGGTACAGAGGAGATTTATCAGGATGTTGCACGAGAGAGGGTACAGAGGCGATTTACCATGATGTTGCACGAGAGAGGGTACAGAGGAGATTTACCAGGATGTTGCACTGGAGACGGTACAGAGGAGATTTACCAGGATGTTGCACTGGAGAGGGTGCAGAGGAGATTTACCTGGATGTTTGCACCAGAGAGGGTACAGAGGAGATTTACCAGGATGTTGCACTGGAGAGGGTACAGAGGAGATTTTCCAGGATGTTGCACTGGAGAGTGGACAGAGGAGTTTTACAAGGATGTTGCACTAGAGAGGGTACAGACGAGATTTATCAGGATGTTGCACTGGAGAGGGTGCAGAGGAGATTTACCAGGATGTTGCACTCGAGTGGGGACAGAGGAGATTTACCAGGATGTTGCACTGGAGAGGGTACAGAGGAGATTTGCCAGGATGTTGCACTGGAGAGGGTACAGAGGAGACAAACCAGGATGTTGCACGAGAGAGGGTTCGGAGGAGATTTACCAGGATGTTGCACTAGAGAGGGTACAGAGGAGATTTACCAGGATGTTGCACGAGAGTGGGTACAGAGGAGATTTACCAGGATGTTGCACTATAGAGGGTACAGAGGAGATTTACCAGGATGTTGCACTGGAGAGGGTACAGAGGGGATTTACCAGGATGTTGCACGAGAGAGGGTACAGAGGAGATTTACCAGGATGTTGCACGAGAGAGGGTACAGAGGAGATTTACCAGGATGTTGCACTATAGAGGGTACAGAGGAGATTTACCAGGATGTTGCACTGGAGAGGGTGCTGAGGAGATTTACCAGGATGTTGCACTGGAGAGGGTGCAGAGGAGATTTACCAGGATGTTGCACTTGAGAGGGTGCAGAGGAGATTTACCAGGATGTTGCACTGGAGAGGGTGCAGAGGAGATTTACCAGGATGTTGCACTAGAGAGGGTACAGAGGCGATTTACCAGGATGTTGCACTTGAGAGGGTGCAGAGGAGATTTACCAGGATGTTGCACTGGAGAGGGTGCAGAGGAGATTTACCAGGATGTTGCACTAGAGAGGGTACAGAGGCGATTTACCATGATGTTGCACGAGAGAGGGTACAGAGGAGATTTACCAGTATGTTGCACTCGAGTGGGGACAGAGGAGATTTACCAGGATGTTGCACTAGAGAGGGTGCAGAGGTGATTTACCAGGATGTTGCACTGGAGAGGGTACAGAGGAGATTTACCAGGATGTTGCACTAGAGAGGGTGCAGAGGAGATTTATCGGGATGTTGCACTAGAGAGGGTACAGAGGTGATTTACCAGGATGTTGCAGTGGAGAGGGTGCAGAGGAGATTTACCAGGATGTTGCACTGGAGAGAGTGCAGAGGAGATTTACCCGGATGTTGCACTGGAGAGGGTGCAGAGGAGATTTATCAGGATGGTGCACTGGAGAGGGTACAGAGGAGATTTACCAGGATGTTGCACTGGAGAGGGTGCAGAGGAGATTTACCCGGATGTTGCACTGGAGAAGGTGCAGAGGAGATTTACCAGGATGTTGCACTGGAGAGGGTACAGAGGAGATTTACCAGGATGTTGCACTGGAGGGGGTACAGAGGAGATTTACCAGGATGTTGCACTGGAGAGGGTGCAGAGGAGATTTACCTGGATGTTTGCACCAGAGAGGGTACAGAGGAGATTTACCAGGATGTTGCACTAGAGAGGGTACAGAGGAGATTTTCCAGGATGTTGCACTGGAGAGGGGACAGAGGAGATTTACCAGGATGTTGCACGAGAGAGGGTACAGAGGAGATTTACCAGGATGTTGCACTGGAGAGGGTACAGAGGAGATTTACCAGGATGTTGCACGAGAGAGGGTGCAGAGGAGATTTACCAGGATGTTGCACTCGAGTGGGGACAGAGGAGATTTACCAGGATGTTGCACTGGAGAGGGTACAGAGGAGATTTGCCAGGATGTTGCACTGGAGAGGGTACAGAGGAGACTAACCAGGATGTTGCACTAGAAAGGGTTCGGAGGAGATTTACCAGGATATTGCAGTGGAGAGGGTACAGAGGAGATTTACCAGGATATTGCACGAGAGAGGGTACAGAGGAGATTTACCAGGATGTTGCAGTGGAGAGGGTACAGAGGAGATTTACCAGGATGTTGCACGAGAGAGGGTACAGAGGAGATTTACCAGGATGTTGCACTAGAGAGGGTACAGAGGAGATTTACCACGATGTTGCACGAGAGAGGGTACAGATGAGATTTACCAGGATGTTGCACTATAGAGGGTACAGAGGAGATTTACCAGGATGTTGCACTGGAGAGGGTGCTGAGGAGATTTACCAGGATGTTGCACTGGAGAGGGTGCAGAGGAGATTTACCAGGATGTTGCACTGGAGAGGGTGCAGAGGAGATTTACCAGGATGTTGCACTGGAGAGGGTGCAGAGGAGATTTACCAGGATGTTGCACTGGAGAGGGTGCAGAGGAGATTTACCAGGATGTTGCACTAGAGAGGGTACAGAGGCGATTTACCATGATGTTGCACGAGAGAGGGTACAGAGGAGATTTACCAGTATGTTGCACTCGAGTGGGGACAGAGGAGATTTACCAGGATGTTGCACTAGAGAGGGTGCAGAGGTGATTTACCAGGATGTTGCACTGGAGAGGGTACAGAGGAGATTTACCAGGATGTTGCTCTAGAGAGGGTGCAGAGGAGATTTACCAGGATGTTGCACTGGAGAGGGGACAGAGGAGATTGACCAGGATGTTGCACTCGAGAGGGTGCAGAGGAGATTTACGAGGATGTTGCACTGGAGAGGGTACAGAGGAGACTAAGCAGGATGTTGCACGAGAGAGGGTACAGAGGAGATTTACCAGGATGTTGCACTGGAGAGGGTACAGAGGAGATTTACCAGGATGTTGCAGTGGAGAGGGTGCAGAGGAGATTTACCAGGATGTTGCACTGGAGAGAGTGCAGAGGAGATTTACCCGGATGTTGCACTGGAGAGGGTGCAGAGGAGATTTACCAGGATGGTGCACTGGAGAGGGTACAGAGGAGATTCACCAGGATGTTGCACTGGAGAGGGTGCAGAGGAGATTTACCAGGATGTTGCACTGGAGAGGGTGCAGAGGAGATTTACCAGGATGTTGCACTGGAGTGGGTGCAGAGAAGATTTACCAGGATGTTGCACTGGAGAGGGTGCAGAGGAGATTTACCAGGATGTTGCACTCGAGAGGGTACAGAGGAGATTTATCAGGATGTTGCACGAGAGAGGGTACAGAGGCGATTTACCATGATGTTGCACGAGAGAGGGTACAGAGGAGATTTACCAGGATGTTGCACTGGAGACGGTACAGAGGAGATTTACCAGGATGTTGCACTGGAGAGGGTGCAGAGGAGATTTACCTGGATGTTTGCACCAGAGAGGGTACAGAGGAGATTTACCAGGATGTTGCACTGGAGAGGGTACAGAGGAGATTTTCCAGGATGTTGCACTGGAGAGTGGACAGAGGAGTTTTACAAGGATGTTGCACTAGAGAGGGTACAGACGAGATTTATCAGGATGTTGCACTGGAGAGGGAACAAAGGAGATTTACCAGGATGTTGCACGAGAGAGGGTGCAGAGGAGATTTACCAGGATGTTGCACTCGAGTGGGGACAGAGGAGATTTACCAGGATGTTGCACTGGAGAGGGTACAGAGGAGATTTGCCAGGATGTTGCACTGGAGAGGGTACAGAGGAGACAAACCAGGATGTTGCACGAGAGAGGGTTCGGAGGAGATTTACCAGGATGTTGCACTAGAGAGGGTACAGAGGAGATTTACCAGCATGTTGCACGAGAGTGGGTACAGAGGAGATTTACCAGGATGTTGCACTATAGAGGGTACAGAGGAGATTTACCAGGATGTTGCACTGGAGAGGGTACAGAGGGGATTTACCAGGATGTTGCACGAGAGAGGGTACAGAGGAGATTTACCAGGATGTTGCACGAGAGAGGGTACAGAGGAGATTTACCAGGATGTTGCACTATAGAGGGTACAGAGGAGATTTACCAGGATGTTGCACTGGAGAGGGTGCTGAGGAGATTTACCAGGATGTTGCACTGGAGAGGGTGCAGAGGAGATTTACCAGGATGTTGCACTTGAGAGGGTGCAGAGGAGATTTACCAGGATGTTGCACTGGAGAGGGTGCAGAGGAGATTTACCAGGATGTTGCACTAGAGAGGGTACAGAGGCGATTTACCAGGATGTTGCACTTGAGAGGGTGCAGAGGAGATTTACCAGGATGTTGCACTGGAGAGGGTGCAGAGGAGATTTACCAGGATGTTGCACTAGAGAGGGTACAGAGGCGATTTACCATGATGTTGCACGAGAGCGGGTACAGAGGAGATTTACCAGTATGTTGCACTCGAGTGGGGACAGAGGAGATTTACCAGGATGTTGCACTAGAGAGGGTGCAGAGGTGATTTACCAGGATGTTGCACTGGAGAGGGTACAGAGGAGATTTACCAGGATGTTGCACTAGAGAGGGTGCAGAGGAGATTTATCGGGATGTTGCACTAGAGAGGGTACAGAGGTGATTTACCAGGATGTTGCAGTGGAGAGGGTGCAGAGGAGATTTACCAGGATGTTGCACTGGACAGAGTGCAGAGGAGATTTACCCGGATGTTGCACTGGAGAGGGTGCAGAGGAGATTTATCAGGATGGTGCACTGGAGAGGGTACAGAGGAGATTTACCAGGATGTTGCACTGGAGAGGGTGCAGAGGAGATTTACCCGGATGTTGCACTGGAGAAGGTGCAGAGGAGATTTACCAGGATGTTGCACTGGAGAGGGTACAGAGGAGATTTACCAGGATGTTGCACTGGAGGGGGTACAGAGGAGATTTACCAGGATGTTGCACTGGAGAGGGTGCAGAGGAGATTTACCTGGATGTTTGCACCAGAGAGGGTACAGAGGAGATTTACCAGGATGTTGCACTAGAGAGGGTACAGAGGAGATTTTCCAGGATGTTGCACTGGAGAGGGGACAGAGGAGATTTACCAGGATGTTGCACGAGAGAGGGTACAGAGGAGATTTACCAGGATGTTGCACTGGAGAGGGTACAGAGGAGATTTACCAGGATGTTGCACGAGAGAGGGTGCAGAGGAGATTTACCAGGATGTTGCACTCGAGTGGGGACAGAGGAGATTTACCAGGATGTTGCACTGGAGAGGGTACAGAGGAGATTTGCCAGGATGTTGCACTGGAGAGGGTACAGAGGAGACTAACCAGGATGTTGCACTAGAGAGGGTTCGGAGGAGATTTACCAGGATATTGCAGTGGAGAGGGTACAGAGGAGATTTACCAGGATATTGCACGAGAGAGGGTACAGAGGAGATTTACCAGGATGTTGCAGTGGAGAGGGTACAGAGGAGATTTACCAGGATGTTGCACGAGAGAGGGTACAGAGGAGATTTACCAGGATGTTGCACTAGAGAGGGTACAGAGGAGATTTACCACGATGTTGCACGAGAGAGGGTACAGATGAGATTTACCAGGATGTTGCACTATAGAGGGTACAGAGGAGATTTACCAGGATGTTGCACTGGAGAGGGTGCTGAGGAGATTTACCAGGATGTTGCACTGGAGAGGGTGCAGAGGAGATTTACCAGGATGTTGCACTGGAGAGGGTGCAGAGGAGATTTACCAGGATGTTGCACTGGAGAGGGTGCAGAGGAGATTTACCAGGATGTTGCACTGGAGAGGGTGCAGAGGAGATTTACCAGGATGTTGCACTAGAGAGGGTACAGAGGCGATTTACCATGATGTTGCACGAGAGAGGGTACAGAGGAGATTTACCAGTATGTTGCACTCGAGTGGGGACAGAGGAGATTTACCAGGATGTTGCACTAGAGAGGGTGCAGAGGTGATTTACCAGGATGTTGCACTGGAGAGGGTACAGAGGAGATTTACCAGGATGTTGCTCTAGAGAGGGTGCAGAGGAGATTTACCAGGATGTTGCACTGGAGAGGGGACAGAGGAGATTGACCAGGATGTTGCACTCGAGAGGGTGCAGAGGAGATTTACGAGGATGTTGCACTGGAGAGGGTACAGAGGAGACTAAGCAGGATGTTGCACGAGAGAGGGTACAGAGGAGATTTACCAGGATGTTGCACTGGAGAGGGTACAGAGGAGATTTACCAGGATGTTGCAGTGGAGAGGGTGCAGAGGAGATTTACCAGGATGTTGCACTGGAGAGAGTGCAGAGGAGATTTACCCGGATGTTGCACTGGAGAGGGTGCAGAGGAGATTTACCAGGATGGTGCACTGGAGAGGGTACAGAGGAGATTCACCAGGATGTTGCACTGGAGAGGGTGCAGAGGAGATTTACCCGGATGTTGCACTGGAGAAGGTGCAGAGGAGATTTACCAGGATGTTGCACTGGAGAGGGTACAGAGGAGATTTACCAGGATGTTGCACTGGAGAGGGTACAGAGGAGATTTACCAGGATGTTGCACAGGAGAGGGTGCAGAGGAGATTTACCTGGATGTTTGCACCAGAGAGGGTACAGAGGAGATTTACCAGGATGTTGCACTAGAGAGGGTACAGAGGAGATTTTCCAGGATGTTGCACTGGAGAGGGGACAGAGGAGATTTACCAGGATGTTGCACTAGAGAGGGTACAGAGGAGATTTACCAGGATGTTGCACTGGAGAGGGTACAGAGGAGATTTACCAGGATGTTGCACGAGAGAGGGTGCAGAGGAGATTTACCAGGATGTTGCACTCGAGTGGGGACAGAGGAGATTTACCAGGATGTTGCACTGGAGAGGGTACAGAGGAGATTTGCCAGGATGTTGCACTGGAGAGGGTACAGAGGAGACTAACCAGGATGTTGCACTAGAGAGGGTTCGGAGGAGATTTACCAGGATGTTGCACTGGAGAGGGTGTAGAGGAGATTTACCAGGATGTTGCACTAGAGAGAGTACAGAGGAGATTTACCAGGATGTTGCACGAGAGAGGGTACAGAGGAGATTTACCAGGATGTTGCACTGGAGAGGGTACAGAGGAGATTTACCAGGATGTTGCACTAGAGAGGGTACAGAGGAGATTTACCTGGATATTGCACGAGAGAGGGTACAGAGGAGATTTACCAGGATGTTGCAATGGAGTGGGTACAGAGGAGTTTTACCAGTATATTGAACGAGAGAGGGTACAGAGGAGATTTACCAGGATGTTGCAGTGGAGAGGGTACAGAGGAGATTTACCAGGATGTTGCACTAAAGAGGGTACAGAGGAGATTTACCAGGATGTTGCACTCGAGAGGGTGCAGAGGAGATTTACCAGGATGTTGCACTAGAAAGGGTACACAGGAGATTTACCAGGATGTTGCACTAGAGAGGGTACAGAGGAGATTTACCAGGATGTTGCACCAGAGAGGGTACAGAGGAGATTTACCAGGATTTTGCACTAGAGACGGTACAGAGGAGATTGACCAGGATGTTGCACTCGAGAGGGTGCAGAGGTGATTTACCAGGATGTTGCACGAGAGAGGGTACAGGGGAGATTTACCAGGATGTTGCACTCGAGAGGGTGCAGAGGAGATTTACCTGGATGTTGCACTGGAGAGGGTACAGAGGACATTTACCAGGATGTTGCACTGGAGAGGGTGCAGAGGTGATTTACCAGGATGTTGCACTAGAGAGGATACAGAGGAGATTTACCAGGATATTGCACTGGAGAGTGTACAGAGGAGATTTACCAGGATGTTGCACTAGAGAGGGTTCGGAGGAGATTTACCAGGATGTTGCACTAGAGAGGGTACAGAGGAGATTTATCAGGATGTTGCACTGGAGAGGGTATAGAGGAGATTTACCAGGATGTTGCACCAGAGAGGGTGCAGAGGAGATTTACCAGGATGTTGCACTAGAGAGGGTACAGAGGAGATTTACCAGGATATTGCACGAGAGAGGGTACAGAGGAGATTTACCAGGATGTTGCAGTGGAGAGGGTACAGAGGAGATTTACCAGGATGTTGCACTAGAGAGGGTACAGAGGAGATTTACCAGGATATTGCACGAGAGAGGGTACAGAGGAGATTTACCAGGATGTTGCAGTGGAGAGGGTACAGAGGAGATTTACCAGGATATTGCACGAGAGAGGGTACAGAGGAGATTTACCAGGATGTTGCAGTGGAGAGGGTACAGAGGAGATTTACCAGGATGTTGCACTAGAGAGGGTACAGAGGAGATTTACCAGGATGTTGCACTCGAGAGGGTGCAGAGGAGATTTACCAGGATGTTGCACTAGAAAGGATACACAGGAGATTTACCAGGATGTTGCACTAGAGAGGGTACACAGGAGATTTACCAGGATTTTGCACGAGAGACGGTACAGAGGAGATTTACCAGGATGTTGCACTGGAGAGGGTGCAGAGGAGATTTACCAGGATGTTGCACTAGAGCGTGTAAAGAGGAGATTTACCAGGATGTTGCACTGGAGAGGGTACAGAGGAGATTGACCAGGATGTTGCACTCGAGAGGGTGCAGAGGTGATTTACCAGGATGTTGCACTAGAGAGGGTACAGGGGAGATTTACCAGGATGTTGCACTGGAGAGGGTACAGAGGAGATTTACCTGGATGTTGCACTGGAGAGGGTACAGAGGAGATTTACCAGGATGTTGCACGAGAGAGGGTGCAGAGGTGATTTACCAGGATGTTGCACTGGAGAGGGCACAGAGGAGATTTTCCAGGATGTTCCACTGGAGAGGGTGTAGAGGTGATTTACCAGGATGTTGCACTGGAGAGGGCACAGAGGAGATTTTCCAGGATGTTCCACTGGAGAGGGTACAGAGGAGATTTACCAGGATGTTGCACTGGAGAGCGTACAGGGGAGATTTACCAGGATGTTGCACTAGAGAGGGCACAGAGGAGATTTTCCAGGATGTTGCACTCGAGAGGGTGAAAAGGAGATTTACCAGGATATTGCACTGGAGAGGGTACAGAGGAGATTTACCAGGGTGTTGCACTGGATAGGGTACAGAGGAGATTTCCCAGGATGTTGCACTAGAGAGGGTACAGAGGAGATTTACCAGGATGTTGCACTAGAGAGGGTACAGAGGAGATTTACCAGGATGTTGCACTAGAGAGTGATCAGAGGAGATTTACCAGGATGTTGCACTGGAGAGGGTGCAGAGGAGATTTACCAGGATGTTGCACGAGAGAGGGTACAGAGGAGATTTACCAGGATGTTGCACTAGAGAGGGTACAGAGGAGATTTACCAGGATGTTGTACTCGAGAGGGTACAGAGGAGATTTACCAGGATGTTGCACTAGAGAGTGTAGAGAGGAGATTTACCAGGATGTTGCACTGGAGAGGGTGCAGAGGAGATTTACGCGGATGTTGCACTAGAGAGCGTACAGAGGAGATTTACCAGGATGTTGCATTGGAGAGGGTACAGAGGAGATTTATCAGGATGTTGCACGAGAGAGGGTACAAAGGAGATTTACCAGGATGTTGCACTGGAGAGGGTACAGAGGAGATTTACCAGGATGTTGCACTGGAGTGGGTGCAGAGGAGATTTACCAGGATGGTGCACTGGAGAGGGTGCAGAGGAGATTTACCAGGATGTTGCACTGGAGAGGGTGCAGAGGAGATTTACCAGGATGTTGCACTGGAGAGGGTGCAGAGGAGATTTACCAGGATGTTGCACGAGAGAGGGTACAGAGGAGATTTACCAGGATGTTGCACTGGAGAGGGTGCAGAGGAGATTTACCCGGATGTTGCACTAGAGAGGGTACAAAGGAGATTTACCAGGATGTTGCAGTGGAGAGGGGACAGAGGAGATTTATCAGGATGCTGCACTAGAGAGGGTACAGAGGATATTTACCAGGATGTTGCACAAGAGAGGGTACAGAGGAGATTTACCAGGATGTTGCACGGGAGAGGGTACAGAGGAGATTTACCAGGATGTTGCACTATAGAGGGTACAGAGGAGATTTACCAGGATGTTGCACTGGAGAGGGTGCAGAGGAGATTTACCAGGATGTTGCACTGGAGAGGGTGCAGAGGAGATTTACCAGGATGTTGCACTGGAGAGGGTGCAGAGGAGATTTACCAGGATGTTGCACTGGAGAGGGTGCAGAGGAGATTTACCAGGATGTTGCACTGGAGAGGGTGCAGAGGAGAATTACCAGGATGTTGAACTAGAGAGGGTACAGAGGCGATTTACCATGATGTTGCACGAGAGAGGGTACAGAGGAGATTTACCAGGATGTTGCACTCGAGTGGGGACAGAGGAGATTTACCAGGATGTTGCACTAGAGAGGGTGCAGAGGTGATTTACCAGGATGTTGCACTGGAGAGGCGACAGAGGAGATTTACCAGGATGTTGCACTAGATACGGTACAGAGGAGATTTACCAGGATGTTGCACTGGAGAGGGTACAGAGGAGATTTACCAGGATGTTGCACTAGAGAGTGTAAAGAGGAGATTTACCAGGATGTTGCACTGGAGAGGGTACAGAGGAGATTGACCAGGATGTTGCACTCGAGAGGGAGCAGAGGTGATTTACCAGGATATTGCACTAGAGAGGGTACAGGGGAGATTTACCAGGATGTTGCACTGGAGAGGGTACAGAGGAGATTTACCTGGATGTTGCACTGGAGAGGGTACAGAGGAGATTTGCCAGGATGTTGCACTGGAGCGCGTACAGGGGAGATTTACCAGGATGTTGCACTAGAGAGGGCACAGAGGAGATTTTCCAGGATGTTGCACTCGAGAGGGTGAAAAGGAGATTTACCAGGATATTGCACTGGAGAGGGTACAGAGGAGATTTACCAGGGTGTTGCACTGGAGAGGGTACAGAGGAGATTTCCCAGGATGTTGCACTAGAGAGGGTACAGAGGAGATTTACCAGGATGTTGCACTAGAGAGGGTACAGAGGAGATTTACCAGGATGTTGCACTAGAGAGTGTACAGAGGAGATTTATCAGGATGTTGCACTGGAGAGGGTGCAGAGGAGATTTACCAGGATGTTGCACGAGAGAGGGTACAGAGGAAATTTACCAGGATGTTGCACTAGAGAGGGTACAGAGGAGATTTACCAGGATGTTGTACTCGAGAGGGTACAGAGGAGATTTACCAGGATGTTGCACTAGAGAGTGTAGAGAGGAGATTTACCAGGATGTTGCACTGGAGAGGGTGCAGAGGAGATTTACGCGGATGTTGCACTAGAGAGCGTACAGAGGAGATTTACCAGGATGTTGCATTGGAGAGGGTACAGAGGAGATTTATCAGGATGTTGCACGAGAGAGGGTACAAAGGAGATTTACCAGGATGTTGCACTGGAGAGGGTACAGAGGAGATTTACCAGGATGTTGCACTGGAGTGGTTGCAGAGGAGATTTACCAGGATGGTGCACTGGAGAGGGTGCAGAGGAGATTTACCAGGATGTTGCACTGGAGAGGGTGCAGAGGAGATTTACCAGGATGTTGCACTGGAGAGGGTGCAGAGGAGATTTACCAGGATGTTGCACGAGAGAGGGTACAGAGGAGATTTACCAGGATGTTGCACTGGAGAGGGTGCAGAGGAGATTTACCCGGATGTTGCACTAGAGAGGGTACAAAGGAGATTTACCAGGATGTTGCAGTGGAGAGGGGACAGAGGAGATTTATCAGGATGCTGCACTAGAGAGGGTACAGAGGATATTGACCAGGATGTTGCACAAGAGAGGGTACAGAGGAGATTTACCAGGATGTTGCACGGGAGAGGGTACAGAGGAGATTTACCAGGATGTTGCACTATAGAGGGTACAGAGGAGATTTACCAGGATGTTGCACTGGAGAGGGTGCAGAGGAGATTTACCAGGATGTTGCACTGGAGAGGGTGCAGAGGAGATTTACCAGGATGTTGCACTGGAGAGGGTGCAGAGGAGATTTACCAGGATGTTGCACTAGAGAGGGTACAGAGGCGATTTACCATGATGTTGCACGAGAGAGGGTACAGAGGAGATTTACCAGGATGTTGCACTCGAGTGGGGACAGAGGAGATTTACCAGGAGGTTGCACTAGAGAGGGTGCAGAGGTGATTTACCAGGATGTTGCACTGGAGAGGCTACAGAGGAGATTTACCAGGATGTTGCACTAGATAGGGTACAGAGGAGATTTACCAGGATGTTGCACGAGAGAGGGTACAGAGGAGATTTACCAGGATGTTGCACTAGAGAGTGTAAAGAGGAGATTTACCAGGATGTTGCACTGGAGAGGGTACAGAGGAGATTGACCAGGATGTTGCACTCGAGAGGGTGCAGAGGTGATTTACCAGGATGTTGCACTAGAGAGGGTACAGGGGAGATTTACCAGGATGTTGCACTGGAGAGGGTACAGAGGAGATTTACCTGGATGTTGCACTGGAGAGGGTACAGAGGAGATTTACCAGGATGTTGCACTAGAGAGGGTGCAGAGGTGATTTACCAGGATGTTGCACTAGAGAGGGTACAGAGGAGATTTACCAGGATATTGCACTGGAGAGTGTACAGAGGAGATTTACCAGGATGTTGCACTAGAGAGGGGTCGGAGGAGATTTACCAGGATGTTGCACTAGAGAGGGTACAGAGGAGATTTATCAGGATGTTGCACTGGAGAGTGTATAGAGGAGATTTACCAGGATGTTGCACCAGAGAGGGTGCAGAGGACATTTACCAGGGTGTTGCACTAGAGAGGGTACAGAGGAGATTTACCAGGATATTGCACGAGAGAGGGTACAGAGGAGATTTACCAGGATGTTGCACTCGAGAGGGTGCAGAGGAGATTTACCAGGATGTTGCACTAGAAAGGGTACACACAAGATTTACCAGGATGTTGCACTGGAGAAGGTGCAGAGGAGATTTATCAGGATGTTGCACTGGAGAGGGTACAGAGGAGATTTACCAGGATGTTGCACTGGAGAGGGTACAGAGGAGATTTACCAGGATGTTGCACTGGAGAGGGTGCAGAGGAGATTCACCAGGATGTTGCACTCGAGTGGGGACAGAGGAGATTTACCAGGATGTTGCACTGGAGAGGGTACAGAGGAGATTTACCAGGATGTTGCACTGGAGAGGGTACACAGGAGACTAACCAGGATGTTGCACTAGAGAGGGTACAGAGGAGATTTATCGGGATGTTGCACTAGAGAGGGTACAGAGGAGATTTATCAGGATGTTGCACTGGAGAGGGTATAGAGGAGATTTACCAGGATGTTGCACCAGAGTGGGTTCGGAGGAGATTTACCAGGATGTTGCACTAGAGAGGGTACAGAGGAGATTTATCAGGATGTTGCACTGGAGAGGGTATAGAGGAGATTTACCAGGATGTTGCACCAGAGAGGGTGCAGAGGAGATTTACCAGGATGTTGCACTAGAGAGGGTACAGAGGAGATTTACCAGGATGTTGCACGAGAGAGGGTACAGAGGAGATTTACCAGGATGTTGCACGAGAGAGGGTACAGAGGAGATTTACCAGGATATTGCACGAGAGTGGGTACAGAGGAGATTTACCAGGATGTTGCACTGGAGAGGGTACAGAGGAGACTAACCAGGATGTTGCACGAGAGAGGGTACAGAGGAGATTTATCGGGATGTTGCACTAGAGAGGGTACAGAGGAGATTTATCAGGATGTTGCACTGGAGAGGGTATAGAGGAAATTTATCAGGATGTTGCACCAGAGTGGGTTCGGAGGAGATTTACCAGGATGTTGCACTAGAGAGGGTACAGAGGAGATTTATCAGGATGTTGCACTGGAGATGGTATAGAGGAGATTTACCAGGATGTTGCACCAGAGAGGGTGCAGAGGAGATTTACCAGGATGTTGCACTCGAGAGGGTACAGAGGAGATTTAGCAGGATATTGCACGAGAGAGGGTACAGAGGAGATTTACCAGGATGTTGCAGTGGAGAGGGTACAGAGGAGATTTACCAGGATGTTGCCCTGGAGCGGGTACAGAGGAGATTTATCGGGATGTTGCACTAGAGAGGGTACAGAGGAGATTTATCAGGATGTTGCACTCGAGAGGGTACAGTGGAGATTTACCAGGATATTGCACGAGAGAGGGTACAGAGGAGATTTACCAGGATGTTGCAGTGGAGAGGGTACAGAGGAGATTTACGAGGATATTGCACGAGAGAGGGTACAGAGGAGATTTACCAGGATGTTGCAGTGGAGAGGGTACAGAGGAGATTTACCAGGATGTTGCACTAGAGAGGGTACAGAGGAGATTTACCAGGATGTTGCACTCGAGAGGGTGCAGAGGAGATTTACCAGGATGTTGCACTAGAAAGGGTACATAGGAGATTTACCAGGATGTTGCACGAGAGACGGTACAGAGGAGATTTACCAGGATGTTGCACTCGAGAGGGTACAGAGGAGATTTACCAGGATGTTGCACTGGAGAGGGTGCAGAGGAGATTTACCAGGATGTTGCACTCGAGAGGGTACAGAGGAGATTTACCAGGATTTTGCACTAGAGACGGTACAGAGGAGATTTACCAGGATGTTGCACTGGAGAGGGTGCAGAGGAGATTTACCAGGATGTTGCACTAGAGAGGGTACAGAGGAAATTTAACCGGGGTGTTGCACTGGAGAGGCTACAGAGGAGATTTACCAGGATGTTGCACTAGATAGGGTACAGAGGAGATTTACCAGGATGTTGCACGAGAGAGGGTACAGAGGAGATTTACCAGGATGTTGCACTCGAGAGGGTGCAGAGGAAATTTACCCGGATGTTGCGCCAGAGAGGGTACAGAGGAGATTTACCAGGATGTTGCACTAGAGAGGGTACAGAGGAGATTTACCAGGATGTTGCACGAGAGAGGGTACAGAGGAGATTTACCAGGATGTTGCAGTGGAGAGGGTACAGAGGAGATTTACCAGGGTGTTGCACTGGAGAGGGTACAGAGGAGATTTACCAGGATGTTGCACGAGAGAGGGTGCAGAGGAGATTTACCAGGATGTTGCACTCGAGTGGGGACAGAGGAGATTTACCAGGATGTTGCACTGGAGAGGGAACAGAGGAGATTTACCAGGATGTTGCACTGGAGAGGGTACAGAGGAGACTAACCAGGATGTTGCACTAGAGAGGGTACAGAGGAGATTTATCGGGATGTTGCACTAGAGAGGGTACAGAGGAGATTTATCAGGATGTTGCACTGGAGAGGGTACAGAGGAGATTTATCAGGATGTTGCACTAGAGAGGGAACAAAGGAGATTTACCAGGATGTTGCACTGGAGAGGGTGCAGAGGAGATTTACCAGGATGTTGCACTGGAGTGGGTGCAGAGGAGATTTACCAGGATGTTGCACTGGAGAGGGTGCAGAGGAGAATTAACAGGATGTTGCACTAGAGAGGGTACAGAGGAGATTTAACAGGATGTTGCACTGGAGAGGGTACAGAGGCGATTTACCATGATGTTGCACGAGAGAGGGTACAGAGGAGATATACCAGGATGTTGCACGAGAGAGGGTACAGAGGAGATTTACCAGGATGTTGCAGTGGAGAGGGTACAGAGGAGACTTATCAGGATGCTGCACGAGAGAGGTACAAAGGAGATTTACCAGGATGTTGCACTGGAGAGGGTGCAGAGGAGATTTACCAGGATGTTGCACTGGAGAGCGTGCAGAGGAGATTTACCCGGATGTTGCACTGGAGAGGGTGCAGAGGAGATTTACCAGGATGGTGCACTGGAGAGGGTGCAGAGGAGATTTACCAGGATGTTGCACTGGAGAGAGTGCAGAGGAGATTTACCAGGATGTTGCACTGGAGAGGGTGCAGAGGAGATTTACCCGGATGTTGCAGCAGAGAGGGTACAGAGGAGATTTATCAGGATGTTGCACTAGAGAGGGTGCAGAGGAGATTTACCCGGATGTTGCACTAGAGAGGGTACAGAGGAGATTTACCAGGATATTGCACGAGAGACGATACAGAGGAGATTTACCAGGATGTTGCACTCGAGAGGGTACAGAGGAGAATTACCAGGATGTTGCACTCGAGAGGGTGCAGAGGAGATTTACCAGGATGTTGCACTCGAGAGGGTACAGAGGAGATTTACCAGGATGTTGCACTAGAAAGGGTACACAGGAGATTTACCAGGATGTTGCACTAGAGAGGGTACAGAGGAGATTTACCAGGATGTTGCACTAGAGAGGGTACAGAGGAGATTTACCAGGATTTTGCACTAGAGACGGAACAGAGGAGATTTACCAGGATGTTGCACTGGAGAGGGTGCAAAGGAGATTTACCAGGATGTTGCACTAGATAGGGTACAGAGAAGATTTACCAGGATGTTGCACTAGAGAGTGTAAAGAGGAGATTTACCAGGGTGTTGCACTGGAGAGGCTACAGAGGAGATTTACCAGGATGTTGCACTAGATAGGGTACAGAGGAGATTTACCAGGATGTTGCACGAGAGAGGGTACAGAGGAGATTTACCAGGATGTTGCACTGGAGAGGGTGCAAAGGAGATTTACCAGGATGTTGCACTAGAGAGAGTACAGAGGAGATTTACCAGGATGTTGCACCAGAGAGGGTACAGAGGAGATTTATCAGGATGTTGCACTAGAGAGGGTGCAGAGGAGATTTACCCGGATGTTGCACTAGAGAGGGTACAGAGGAGATTTACCAGGATATTGCACGAGAGACGATACAGAGGAGATTTACCAGGATGTTGCACTCGAGAGGGTACAGAGGAGATTTACCAGGATGTTGCACTCGAGAGGGTGCAGAGGAGATTTACCAGGATGTTGCACTCGAGAGGGTACAGAGGAGATTTACCAGGATGTTGCACTAGAAAGGGTACACAGGAGATTTACCAGGATGTTGCACTAGAGAGGGTACAGAGGAGATTTACCAGGATGTTGCACTAGAGAGGGTACAGAGGAGATTTACCAAGGTTTTGCACTAGAGACGGAACAGAGGAGATTTACCAGGATGTTGCACTGGAGAGGGTGCAAAGGAGATTTACCAGGATGTTGCACTAGATAGGGTACAGAGGAGATTTACCAGGATGTTGCCCTAGAGAGTGTAAAGAGGAGATTTACCAGGGTGTTGCACTGGAGAGGCTACAGAGGAGATTTACCAGGATGTTGCACTAGATAGGGTACAGAGGAGATTTACCAGGATGTTGCACTAGAGAGGGTACAGAGGAGATTTACCAGGATGTTGCACTGGAGAGGGTGCAAAGGAGATTTACCAGGATGTTGCACTAGAGAGAGTACAGAGGAGATTTACCAGGATGTTGCACGAGAGAGGGTACAGAGGAGATTTACCAGGATGTTGCACTAGAGAGGGTACAGAGGAGATTTACCAGGATGTTGCACTGGAGACGGTACAGAGGAGATTTACCAGGATGCTGCACTGGAGAGGGTGCAGAGGAGATTTACCAGGATGTTGCACTCGAGAGGGTACAGAGGAGATTTACCAGGATGTTGCACTAGAGAGTGTAAAGAGGAGATTTACCAGGATGTTGCACTGGAGAGGGTACAGAGGAGATTGACCAGGATGTTGCACTCGAGAGGGTGCAGAGGTGATTTACCAGGATGTTGCACTAGAGAGGGTGCAGAGGAGATTTACCAGGATGTTGCACTGGAGAGGGTACAGAGGAGATTTACCTGGATGTTGCACTGGAGAGGGTACAGAGGAGATTTACCAGGATGTTGCACCAGAGAGGGTGCAGAGGTGATTTACCAGGATGTTGCACTAGAGAGGGTACAGAGGAGATTTACCAGGATATTGCACTGGAGAGTGTACAGAGGAGATTTACCAGGATGTTGCACTAGAGAGGGGTAGGAGGAGATTTACCAGGATGTTGCACTAGAGAGGGTACAGAGGAGATTTATCAGGATGTTGCACTGGAGAGGGTATAGAGGAGATTTACCAGGATGTTGCACCAGAGAGGGTGCAGAGGAGATTTACCAGGGTGTTGCACTAGAGAGGGTACAGAGGAGATTTACCAGGATATTGCACGAGAGAGGGTACAGAGGAGATTTACCAGGATGTTGCACTCGAGAGGGTGCAGAGGAGATTTACCAGGATGTTGCACTAGAAAGGGTACACACAAGATTTACCAGGATGTTGCACTGGAGAAGGTGCAGAGGAGATTTATCAGGATGTTGCACTGGAGAGGGTACAGAGGAGATTTACCAGGATGTTGCACTGGAGAGGGTACAGAGGAGATTTACCAGGATGTTGCACTGGAGAGGGTGCAGAGGAGATTCACCAGGATGTTGCACTCGAGTGGGGACAGAGGAGATTTACCAGGATGTTGCACTGGAGAGGGTACAGAGGAGATTTACCAGGATGTTGCACTGGAGAGGGTACACAGGAGACTAACCAGGATGTTGCACTAGAGAGGTTACAGAGGAGATTTATCGGGATGTTGCACTCGAGAGGGTACAGAGGAGATTTATCAGGATGTTGCACTGGAGAGGGTATAGAGGAGATTTACCAGGATGTTGCACCAGAGTGGGTTCGGAGGAGATTTACCAGGATGTTGCACTAGAGAGGGTACAGAGGAGATTTATCAGGATGTTGCACTGGAGAGGGTATAGAGGAGATTTACCAGGATGTTGCACCAGAGAGGGTGCAGAGGAGATTTACCAGGATGTTGCACTAGAGAGGGTACAGAGGAGATTTACCAGGATGTTGCACGAGAGAGGGTACAGAGGAGATTTACCAGGATGTTGCACGAGAGAGGGTACAGAGGAGATTTACCAGGATATTGCACGAGAGTGGGTACAGAGGAGATTTACCAGGATGTTACACTGGAGAGGGTACAGAGGAGACTAACCAGGATGTTGCACTAGAGAGGGTACAGAGGAGATTTATCGGGATGTTGCACTAGAGAGGGTACAGAGGAGATTTATCAGGATGTTGCACTGGAGATGGTATAGAGGAGATTTACCAGGATGTTGCACCAGAGAGGGTGCAGAGGAGATTTACCAGGATGTTGCACTAGAGAGGGTACAGAGGAGATTTAGCAAGATATTGCACGAGAGAGGGTACAGAGGAGATTTACCAGGATGTTGCAGTGGAGAGGGTACAGAGGAGATTTACCAGGATGTTGCCCTGGAGCGGGTACAGAGGAGATTTATCGGGATGTTGCACTAGAGAGGGTACAGAGGAGATTTATCAGGATGTTGCACTCGAGAGGGTACAGTGGAGATTTACCAGGATATTGCACGAGAGAGGGTACAGAGGAGATTTACCAGGATGTTGCAGTGGAGAGGGTACAGAGGAGATTTACGAGGATATTGCACGAGAGAGGGTACAGAGGAGATTTACCAGGATGTTGCAGTGGAGAGGGTACAGAGGAGATTTACCAGGATGTTGCACTAGAGAGGGTACAGAGGAGATTTACCAGGATGTTGCACTCGAGAGGGTGCAGAGGAGATTTACCAGGATGTTGCACTAGAAAGGGTACATAGGAGATTTACCAGGATGTTGCACGAGAGACGGTAAGAGGAGATTTACCAGGATGTTGCACTCGATAGGGTACAGAGGAGATTTACCAGGATGTTGCACTGGAGAGGGTGCAGAGGAGATTTACCAGGATGTTGCACTCGAGAGGGTACAGAGGAGATTTACCAGGATTTTGCACTAGAGACGGTACAGAGGAGATTTACCAGGATGTTGCACTGGAGAGGGTGCAGAGGAGATTTACCAGGATGTTGCACTAGAGAGGGTACAGAGGAAATTTAACCGGGGTGTTGCACTGGAGAGGCTACAGAGGAGATTTACCAGGATGTTGCACTAGATAGGGTACAGAGGAGATTTACCAGGATGTTGCACGAGAGAGGGTACAGAGGAGATTTACCAGGATGTTGCACTCGAGAGGGTGCAGAGGAAATTTACCCGGATGTTGCGCCAGAGAGGGTACAGAGGAGATTTACCAGGATGTTGCACTAGAGAGGGTACAGAGGAGATTTACCAGGATGTTGCACGAGAGAGGGTACAGAGGAGATTTACCAGGATGTTGCAGTGGAGAGGGTACAGAGGAGATTTACCAGGGTGTTGCACTGGAGAGGGTACAGAGGAGATTTACCAGGATGTTGCACGAGAGAGGGTGCAGAGGAGATTTACCAGGATGTTGCACTCGAGTGGGGACAGAGGAGATTTACCAGGATGTTGCACTGGAGAGGGTACAGAGGAGATTTACCAGGATGTTGCACTGGAGAGGGTACAGAGGAGACTAACCAGGATGTTGCACTAGAGAGGGTACAGAGGAGATTTATCGGGATGTTGCACTAGAGAGGGTACAGAGGAGATTTATCAGGATGTTGCACTGGAGAGGGTACAGAGGAGATTTATCAGGATGTTGCACTAGAGAGGGAACAAAGGAGATTTACCAGGAGGTTGCACTGGAGAGGGTGCAGAGGAGATTTACCAGGATGTTGCACTGGAGTGGGTGCAGAGGAGATTTACCAGGATGTTGCACTGGAGAGGGTGCAGAGGAGAATTAACAGGATGTTGCACTCGAGAGGGTACAGAGGAGATTTAACAGGATGTTGCACTGGAGAGGGTACAGAGGCGATTTACCATGATGTTGCACGAGAGAGGGTACAGAGGAGATATACCAGGATGTTGCACGAGAGAGGGTATAGAGGAGATTTACCAGGATGTTGCAGTGGAGAGGGTACAGAGGAGACTTATCAGGATGCTGCACGAGAGAGGTACAAAGGAGATTTACCCGGATGTTGCACTGGAGAGGGTGCAGAGGAGATTTACCAGGATGTTGCACTGGAGAGCGTGCAGAGGAGATTTACCCGGATGTTGCAGCAGAGAGGGTACAGAGGAGATTTATCAGGATGTTGCACTAGAGAGGGTGCAGAGGAGATTTACCCGGATGTTGCACTAGAGAGGGTGCAGAGGAGATTTACCCGGATGTTGCACTAGAGAGGGTACAGAGGAGATTTACCAGGATGTTGCACTGGAGAGCGTGCAGAGGAGATTTACCCGGATGTTGTAGCAGAGAGGGTACAGAGGAGATTTACCAGGATGTTGCACTGGAGAGAGTGCAGAGGAGATTTACCAGGATGTTGCACTGGAGAGGGTGCAGAGGAGATTTACCAGGATGTTGCACTGGAGAGGGTGCAGAGGAGATTTACCAGGATGGTGCACTGGAGAGGGTGCAGAGGAGATTTACCAGGATGTTGCACTGGAGAGAGTGCAGAGGAGATTTACCAGGATGTTGCACTGGAGAGGGTGCAGAGGAGATTTACCCGGATGTTGCAGCAGAGAGGGTACAGAGGAGATTTATCAGGATGTTGCACTAGAGAGGGTGCAGAGGAGATTTACCCGGATGTTGCACTAGAGAGGGTACAGAGGAGATTTACCAGGATATTGCACGAGAGACGATACAGAGGAGATTTACCAGGATGTTGCACTCGAGAGGGTACAGAGGAGATTTACCAGGATGTTGCACTCGAGAGGGTGCAGAGGAGATTTACCAGGATGTTGCACTCGAGAGGGTACAGAGGAGATTTACCAGGATGTTGCACTAGAAAGGGTACACAGGAGATTTACCAGGATGTTGCACTAGAGAGGGTACAGAGGAGATTTACCAGGATGTTGCACTAGAGAGGGTACAGAGGAGATTTACCAGGATTTTGCACTAGAGACGGAACAGAGGAGATTTACCAGGATGTTGCACTGGAGAGGGTGCAAAGGAGATTTACCAGGATGTTGCACTAGATGGGGTACAGAGGAGATTTACCAGGATGTTGCACTAGAGAGTGTAAAGAGGAGATTTACCAGGGTGTTGCACTGGAGAGGCTACAGAGGAGATTTACCAGGATGTTGCACTAGATAGGGTACAGAGGAGATTTACCAGGATGTTGCACTAGAGAGGGTACAGAGGAGATTTACCAGGATGTTGCACTGGAGAGGGTGCAAAGGAGATTTACCAGGATGTTGCACTAGAGAGAGTACAAAGGAGATTTACCAGGATGTTGCACCAGAGAGGGTACAGAGGAGATTTATCAGGATGTTGCACTAGAGAGGGTGCAGAGGAGATTTACCCGGATGTTGCACTAGAGAGGGTACAGAGGAGATTTACCAGGATATTGCACGAGAGACGATACAGAGGAGATTTACCAGGATGTTGCACTCGAGAGGGTACAGAGGAGATTTACCAGGATGTTGCACTCGAGAGGGTGCAGAGGAGATTTACCAGGATGTTGCACTCGAGAGGGTACAGAGGAGATTTACCAGAATGTTGCACTAGAAAGGGTACACAGGAGATTTACCAGGATGTTGCACTAGAGAGGGTACAGAGGAGATTTACCAGGATGTTGCACTAGAGAGGGTACAGAGGAGATTTACCAGGATTTTGCACTAGAGACGGAACAGAGGAGATTTACCAGGATGTTGCACTGGAGAGGGTGCAAAGGAGATTTACCAGGATGTTGCACTAGATAGGGTACAGAGGAGATTTACCAGGATGTTGCACTAGAGAGTGTAAAGAGGAGATTTACCAGGGTGTTGCACTGGAGAGGCTACAGAGGAGATTTACCAGGATGTTGCACTAGATAGGGTACAGAGGAGATTTACCAGGATGTTGCACTAGAGAGGGTACAGAGGAGATTTACCAGGATGTTGCACTGGAGAGGGTGCAAAGGAGATTTACCAGGATGTTGCACTAGAGAGAGTACAGAGGAGATTTACCAGGATGTTGCACGAGAGAGGGTACAGAGGAGATTTACCAGGATGTTGCACTAGAGAGGGTACAGAGGAGATTTACCAGGATGTTGCACTGGAGAGGGTACAGAGGAGATTTACTAGGATGCTGCACTGGAGAGGGTGCAGAGGAGATTTACCCGGATGTTGCACTAGAGAGGGTACAGAGGAGATTTATCAGGATGTTGCACGAGAGAGGGTACAAAGGAGATTTACCAGGATGTTGCACTGGAGAGGGTACAGAGGAGATTTACCCGGATGTTGCGCCAGAGAGGGTACAGAGGAGATTTACCCGGATGTTGCGCCAGAGAGGGTACAGAGGAGATTTACCCGGATGTTGCACTAGAGAGGGTACAGAGGAGATTTATCAGGATGTTGCACGAGAGAGGGTACAAAGGAGATTTACCAGTATGTTGCACTGGAGAGGGTACAGAGGAGATTTACCAGGATGTTGCACTAGAGAGGGTACAGAGGAGATTTACCAGGTTGTTGCAGTGGAGAGGGTACAGAGGAGATTTACCAGGATGTTGCACGAGATAGGGTACAGAGGAGATTTACCAGGATGTTGCACTCGAGAGGGTACAGAGGAGATTTACCAGGATGTTGCACTGGAGAGGGTGCAGAGGAGATTTACCAGGATGTTGCACTGGAGAGGGTGCAGAGGAGATTTACCCGGATGTTGCACCGGAGAGGGTGCAGAGGAGATTTACCAGGATGTTGCACTGGAGAGGGTGCAGAGGAGATTTACCAGGATGTTGCACTGGAGAGGGTGCAGAGGAGATTTACCAGGATGTTGCACTAGAGAGGGTACAGAGGCGATTTACCATGATGTTGCACGAGAGAGGGTACAGAGGAGATTTACCAGGATGTTGCACTGGAGACGGTACAGAGGAGATTTACCAGGATGTTGCACTGGAGAGGCTGCAGAGGAGATTTACCCGGATGTTGCGCCAGAGAGGGTACAGAGGAGATTTACCAGGATGTTGCACTAGAGAGGGTACAGAGGAGATTTACCAGGATGTTGCACTAGAGAGGGTACAGAGGAGATTTACCAGGATGTTGCACTGGAGAGGCTGCAGAGGAGATTTACCCGGATGTTGCGCCAGAGAGGGTACAGAGGAGATTTACCAGGATGTTGCACTGGAGAGGGTACAGAGGAGATTTACCAGGATGTTGCACTGGAGAGGGTACACAGGAGACTAACCAGGATGTTGCACTAGAGAGGTTACAGAGGAGATTTATCGGGATGTTGCACTAGAGAGGGTACAGAGGAGATTTATCAGGATGTTGCACTGGAGAGGGTATAGAGGAGATTTACCAGGATGTTGCACCAGAGTGGGTTCGGAGGAGATTTACCAGGATGTTGCACTAGAGAGGGTACAGAGGAGATTTATCAGGATGTTGCACTGGAGAGGGTATAGAGGAGATTTACCAGGATGTTGCACCAGAGAGGGTGCAGAGGAGATTTACCAGGATGTTGCACTAGAGAGGGTACAGAGGAGATTTACCAGGATGTTGCACGAGAGAGGGTACAGAGGAGATTTACCAGGATGTTGCACGAGAGAGGGTACAGAGGAGATTTACCAGGATATTGCACGAGAGTGGGTACAGAGGAGATTTACCAGGATGTTGCACTGGAGAGGGTACAGAGGAGACTAACCAGGATGTTGCACTAGAGAGGGTACAGAGGAGATTTATCGGGATGTTGCACTAGAGAGGGTACAGAGGAGATTTATCAGGATGTTGCACTGGAGAGGGTATAGAGGAAATTTATCAGGATGTTGCACCAGAGTGGGTTCGGAGGAGATTTACCAGGATGTTGCACTAGAGAGGGTACAGAGGAGATTTATCAGGATGTTGCACTGGAGATGGTATAGAGGAGATTTACCAGGATGTTGCACCAGAGAGGGTGCAGAGGAGATTTACCAGGATGTTGCACTAGAGAGGGTACAGAGGAGATTTAGCAGGATATTGCACGAGAGAGGGTACAGAGGAGATTTACCAGGATGTTGCAGTGGAGAGGGTACAGAGGAGATTTACCAGGATGTTGCCCTGGAGCGGGTACAGAGGAGATTTATCGGGATGTTGCACTAGAGAGGGTACAGAGGAGATTTATCAGGATGTTGCACTCGAGAGGGTACAGTGGAGATTTACCAGGATATTGCACGAGAGAGGGTACAGAGGAGATTTACCAGGATGTTGCAGTGGAGAGGGTACAGAGGAGATTTACCAGGATGTTGCACTAGAGAGGGTACAGAGGAGATTTACCAGGATGTTGCACTCGAGAGGGTGCAGAGGAGATTTACCAGGATGTTGCACTAGAAAGGGTACATAGGAGATTTACCAGGATGTTGCACGAGAGACGGTACAGAGGAGATTTACCAGGATGTTGCACTCGAGAGGGTACAGAGGAGATTTACCAGGATGTTGCACTGGAGAGGGTGCAGAGGAGATTTACCAGGATGTTGCACTCGAGAGGGTACAGAGGAGATTTACCAGGATTTTGCACTAGAGACGGTACAGAGGAGATTTACCAGGATGTTGCACTGGAGAGGGTGCAGAGGAGATTTACCAGGATGTTGCACTAGAGAGGGTACAGAGGAAATTTAACCGGGGTGTTGCACTGGAGAGGCTACAGAGGAGATTTACCAGGATGTTGCACTAGATAGGGTACAGAGGAGATTTACCAGGATGTTGCACGAGAGAGGGTACAGAGGAGATTTACCAGGATGTTGCACTCGAGAGGGTGCAGAGGAAATTTACCCGGATGTTGCGCCAGAGAGGGTACAGAGGAGATTTACCAGGATGTTGCACTAGAGAGGGTACAGAGGAGATTTACCAGGATGTTGCACGAGAGAGGGTACAGAGGAGATTTACCAGGATGTTGCAGTGGAGAGGGTACAGAGGAGATTTACCAGGGTGTTGCACTGGAGAGGGTACAGAGGAGATTTACCAGGATGTTGCACGAGAGAGGGTGCAGAGGAGATTTACCAGGATGTTGCACTCGAGTGGGGACAGAGGAGATTTACCAGGATGTTGCACTGGAGAGGGTACAGAGGAGATTTACCAGGATGTTGCACTGGAGAGGGTACAGAGGAGACTAACCAGGATGTTGCACTAGAGAGGGTACAGAGGAGATTTATCGGGATGTTGCACTAGAGAGGGTACAGAGGAGATTTATCAGGATGTTGCACTGGAGAGGGTACAGAGGAGATTTATCAGGATGTTGCACTAGAGAGGGAACAAAGGAGATTTACCAGGATGTTGCACTGGAGAGGGTGCAGAGGAGATTTACCAGGATGTTGCACTGGAGTGGGTGCAGAGGAGATTTACCAGGATGTTGCACTGGAGAGGGTGCAGAGGAGAATTAACAGGATGTTGCACTAGAGAGGGTACAGAGGAGATTTAACAGGATGTTGCACTGGAGAGGGTACAGAGGCGATTTACCATGATGTTGCACGAGAGAGGGTACAGAGGAGATATACCAGGATGTTGCACGAGAGAGGGTACAGAGGAGATTTACCAGGATGTTGCAGTGGAGAGGGTACAGAGGAGACTTATCAGGATGCTGCACGAGAGAGGTACAAAGGAGATTTACCAGGATGTTGCACTGGAGAGGGTGCAGAGGAGATTTACCAGGATGTTGCACTGGAGAGCGTGCAGAGGAGATTTACCCGGATGTTGCACTGGAGAGGGTGCAGAGGAGATTTACCAGGATGGTGCACTGGAGAGGGTGCAGAGGAGATTTACCAGGATGTTGCACTGGAAAGAGTGCAGAGGAGATTTACCAGGATGTTGCACTGGAGAGGGTGCAGAGGAGATTTACCCGGATGTTGCAGCAGAGAGGGTACAGAGGAGATTTATCAGGATGTTGCACTAGAGAGGGTGCAGAGGAGATTTACCCGGATGTTGCACTAGAGAGGGTACAGAGGAGATTTACCAGGATATTGCACGAGAGACGATACAGAGGAGATTTACCAGGATGTTGCACTCGAGAGGGTACAGAGGAGATTTACCAGGATGTTGCACTCGAGAGGGTGCAGAGGAGATTTACCAGGATGTTGCACTCGAGAGGGTACAGAGGAGATTTACCAGGATGTTGCACTAGAAAGGGTACACAGGAGATTTACCAGGATGTTGCACTAGAGAGGGTACAGAGGAGATTTACCAGGATGTTGCACTAGAGAGGGTACAGAGGAGATTTACCAGGATTTTGCACTAGAGACGGAACAGAGGAGATTTACCAGGATGTTGCACTGGAGAGGGTGCAAAGGAGATTTACCAGGATGTTGCACTAGATAGGGTACAGAGGAGATTTACCAGGATGTTGCACTAGAGAGTGTAAAGAGGAGATTTACCAGGGTGTTGCACTGGAGAGGCTACAGAGGAGATTTACCAGGATGTTGCACTAGATAGGGTACAGAGGAGATTTACCAGGATGTTGCACTAGAGAGGGTACAGAGGAGATTTACCAGGATGTTGCACTGGAGAGGGTGCAAAGGAGATTTACCAGGATGTTGCACTAGAGAGAGTACAGAGGAGATTTACCAGGATGTTGCACGAGAGAGGGTACAGAGGAGATTTATCAGGATGTTGCACTAGAGAGGGTGCAGAGGAGATTTACCCGGATGTTGCACTAGAGAGGGTACAGAGGAGATTTACCAGGATATTGCACGAGAGACGATACAGAGGAGATTTACCAGGATGTTGCACTCGAGAGGGTACAGAGGAGATTTACCAGGATGTTGCACTCGAGAGGGTGCAGAGGAGATTTACCAGGATGTTGCACTCGAGAGGGTACAGAGGAGATTTACCAGGATGTTGCACTGGAGAGGGTGCAGAGGAGATTTACCAGGATGTTGCACTCGAGAGGGTACAGAGGAGATTTACCAGGATTTTGCACTAGAGACGGTACAGAGGAGATTTACCAGGATGTTGCACTGGAGAGGGTGCAGAGGAGATTTACCAGGATGTTGCACTAGAGAGGGTACAGAGGAAATTTAACCGGGGTGTTGCACTGGAGAGGCTACAGAGGAGATTTACCAGGATGTTGCACTAGATAGGGTACAGAGGAGATTTACCAGGATGTTGCACGAGAGAGGGTACAGAGGAGATTTACCAGGATGTTGCACTCGAGAGGGTGCAGAGGAAATTTACCCGGATGTTGCGCCAGAGAGGGTACAGAGGAGATTTACCAGGATGTTGCACTAGAGAGGGTACAGAGGAGATTTACCAGGATGTTGCACGAGAGAGGGTACAGAGGAGATTTACCAGGATGTTGCAGTGGAGAGGGTACAGAGGAGATTTACCAGGGTGTTGCACTGGAGAGGGTACAGAGGAGATTTACCAGGATGTTGCACGAGAGAGGGTGCAGAGGAGATTTACCAGGATGTTGCACTCGAGTGGGGACAGAGGAGATTTACCAGGATGTTGCACTGGAGAGGGTACAGAGGAGATTTACCAGGATGTTGCACTGGAGAGGGTACAGAGGAGACTAACCAGGATGTTGCACTAGAGAGGGTACAGAGGAGATTTATCGGGATGTTGCACTAGAGAGGGTACAGAGGAGATTTATCAGGATGTTGCACTGGAGAGGGTACAGAGGAGATTTATCAGGATGTTGCACTAGAGAGGGAACAAAGGAGATTTACCAGGATGTTGCACTGGAGAGGGTGCAGAGGAGATTTACCAGGATGTTGCACTGGAGTGGGTGCAGAGGAGATTTACCAGGATGTTGCACTGGAGAGGGTGCAGAGGAGAATTAACAGGATGTTGCACTAGAGAGGGTACAGAGGAGATTTAACAGGATGTTGCACTGGAGAGGGTACAGAGGCGATTTACCATGATGTTGCACGAGAGAGGGTACAGAGGAGATATACCAGGATGTTGCACGAGAGAGGGTACAGAGGAGATTTACCAGGATGTTGCAGTGGAGAGGGTACAGAGGAGACTTATCAGGATGCTGCACGAGAGAGGTACAAAGGAGATTTACCAGGATGTTGCACTGGAGAGGGTGCAGAGGAGATTTACCAGGATGTTGCACTGGAGAGCGTGCAGAGGAGATTTACCCGGATGTTGCACTGGAGAGGGTGCAGAGGAGATTTACCAGGATGGTGCACTGGAGAGGGTGCAGAGGAGATTTACCAGGATGTTGCACTGGAGAGAGTGCAGAGGAGATTTACCAGGATGTTGCACTGGAGAGGGTGCAGAGGAGATTTACCCGGATGTTGCAGCAGAGAGGGTACAGAGGAGATTTATCAGGATGTTGCACTAGAGAGGGTGCAGAGGAGATTTACCCGGATGTTGCACTAGAGAGGGTACAGAGGAGATTTACCAGGATATTGCACGAGAGACGATACAGAGGAGATTTACCAGGATGTTGCACTCGAGAGGGTACAGAGGAGATTTACCAGGATGTTGCACTCGAGAGGGTGCAGAGGAGATTTACCAGGATGTTGCACTCGAGAGGGTACAGAGGAGATTTACCAGGATGTTGCACTAGAAAGGGTACACAGGAGATTTACCAGGATGTTGCACTAGAGAGGGTACAGAGGAGATTTACCAGGATGTTGCACTAGAGAGGGTACAGAGGAGATTTACCAGGATTTTGCACTAGAGACGGAACAGAGGAGATTTACCAGGATGTTGCACTGGAGAGGGTGCAAAGGAGATTTACCAGGATGTTGCACTAGATAGGGTACAGAGGAGATTTACCAGGATGTTGCACTAGAGAGTGTAAAGAGGAGATTTACCAGGGTGTTGCACTGGAGAGGCTACAGAGGAGATTTACCAGGATGTTGCACTAGATAGGGTACAGAGGAGATTTACCAGGATGTTGCACTAGAGAGGGTACAGAGGAGATTTACCAGGATGTTGCACTGGAGAGGGTGCAAAGGAGATTTACCAGGATGTTGCACTAGAGAGAGTACAGAGGAGATTTACCAGGATGTTGCACCAGAGAGGGTACAGAGGAGATTTATCAGGATGTTGCACTAGAGAGGGTGCAGAGGAGATTTACCCGGATGTTGCACTAGAGAGGGTACAGAGGAGATTTACCAGGATATTGCACGAGAGACGATACAGAGGAGATTTACCAGGATGTTGCACTCGAGAGGGTACAGAGGAGATTTACCAGGATGTTGCACTCGAGAGGGTGCAGAGGAGATTTACCAGGATGTTGCACTCGAGAGGGTACAGAGGAGATTTACCAGGATGTTGCACTAGAAAGGGTACACAGGAGATTTACCAGGATGTTGCACTAGAGAGGGTACAGAGGAGATTTACCAGGATGTTGCACTAGAGAGGGTACAGAGGAGATTTACCAGGATTTTGCACTGGAGACGGAACAGAGGAGATTTACCAGGATGTTGCACTGGAGAGGGTGCAAAGGAGATTTACCAGGATGTTGCACTAGATAGGGTACAGAGGAGATTTACCAGGATGTTGCACTAGAGAGTGTAAAGAGGAGATTTACCAGGGTGTTGCACTGGAGAGGCTACAGAGGAGATTTACCAGGATGTTGCACTAGATAGGGTACAGAGGAGATTTACCAGGATGTTGCACTAGAGAGGGTACAGAGGAGATTTACCAGGATGTTGCACTGGAGAGGGTGCAAAGGAGATTTACCAGGATGTTGCACTAGAGAGAGTACAGAGGAGATTTACCAGGATGTTGCACGAGAGAGGGTACAGAGGAGATTTACCAGGATGTTGCACTAGAGAGGGTACAGAGGAGATTTACCAGGATGTTGCACTGGAGAGGGTACAGAGGAGATTTACCAGGATGCTGCACTGGAGAGGGTGCAGAGGAGATTTACCCGGATGTTGCACTAGAGAGGGTACAGAGGAGATTTATCAGGATGTTGCACGAGAGAGGGTACAAAGGAGATTTACCAGGATGTTGCACTGGAGAGGGTACAGAGGAGATTTACCAGGATGTTGCACTCGAGAGGGTACAGAGGAAATTAAGCCGGATGTTGCGCCAGAGAGGGTACAGAGGAGATTTACCCGGATGTTGCACTAGAGAGGGTACAGAGGAGATTTATCAGGATGTTGCACGAGAGAGGGTACAAAGGAGATTTACCAGTATGTTGCACTGGAGAGGGTACAGAGGAGATTTACCAGGATGTTGCACTAGAGAGGGTACAGAGGAGATTTACCAGGTTGTTGCAGTGGAGAGGGTACAGAGGAGATTTACCAGGATGTTGCACGAGATAGGGTACAGAGGAGATTTACCAGGATGTTGCACTCGAGAGGGTACAGAGGAGATTTACCAGGATGTTGCACTGGAGAGGGTGCAGAGGAGATTTACCAGGATGTTGCACTGGAGAGGGTGCAGAGGAGATTTACCCGGATGTTGCACCGGAGAGGGTGCAGAGGAGATTTACCAGGATGTTGCACTGGAGAGGGTGCAGAGGAGATTTACCAGGATGTTGCACTGGAGAGGGTGCAGAGGAGATTTACATGGATGTTGCACTAGAGAGGGTACAGAGGCGATTTACCATGATGTTGCACGAGAGAGGGTACAGAGGAGATTTACCAGGATGTTGCACTGGAGACGGTACAGAGGAGATTTACCAGGATGTTGCACTGGAGAGGCTGCAGAGGAGATTTACCCGGATGTTGCGCCAGAGAGGGTACAGAGGAGATTTACCAGGATGTTGCACTAGAGAGGGTACAGAGGAGATTTACCAGGATGTTGCACTAGAGAGGGTACAGAGGAGATTTACCAGGATGTTGCACTGGAGAGGCTGCAGAGGAGATTTACCCGGATGTTGCGCCAGAGAGGGTACAGAGGAGATTTACCAGGATGTTGCACTGGAGAGGGTACAGAGGAGATTTACCAGGATGTTGCACTGGAGAGGCTGCAGAGGAGATTTACCCGGATGTTGCGCCAGAGAGGGTACAGAGGAGATTTACCAGGATGTTGCACTAGAGAGGCTACAGAGGAGATTTACCAGGATGTTGCACTAGATAGGGTACAGAGGAGATTTACCAGGATGTTGCACTAGAGAGGGTACAGAGGAGATTTACCAGGATGTTGCACTGGAGAGGGTGCAAAGGAGATTTACCAGGATGTTGCACTAGAGAGAGTACAGAGGAGATTTACCAGGATGTTGCACCAGAGAGGGTACAGAGGAGATTTATCAGGATGTTGCACTAGAGAGGGTGCAGAGGAGATTTACCCGGATGTTGCACTAGAGAGGGTACAGAGGAGATTTACCAGGATATTGCACGAGAGACGATACAGAGGAGATTTACCAGGATGTTGCACTCGAGAGGGTACAGAGGAGATTTACCAGGATGTTGCACTCGAGAGGGTGCAGAGGAGATTTACCAGGATGTTGCACTCGAGAGGGTACAGAGGAGATTTACCAGGATGTTGCACTAGAAAGGGTACACAGGAGATTTACCAGGATGTTGCACTAGAGAGGGTACAGAGGAGATTTACCAGGATGTTGCACTAGAGAGGGTACAGAGGAGATTTACCAGGATTTTGCACTGGAGACGGAACAGAGGAGATTTACCAGGATGTTGCACTGGAGAGGGTGCAAAGGAGATTTACCAGGATGTTGCACTAGATAGGGTACAGAGGAGATTTACCAGGATGTTGCACTAGAGAGTGTAAAGAGGAGATTTACCAGGGTGTTGCACTGGAGAGGCTACAGAGGAGATTTACCAGGATGTTGCACTAGATAGGGTACAGAGGAGATTTACCAGGATGTTGCACTAGAGAGGGTACAGAGGAGATTTACCAGGATGTTGCACTGGAGAGGGTGCAAAGGAGATTTACCAGGATGTTGCACTAGAGAGAGTACAGAGGAGATTTACCAGGATGTTGCACGAGAGAGGGTACAGAGGAGATTTACCAGGATGTTGCACTAGAGAGGGTACAGAGGAGATTTACCAGGATGTTGCACTGGAGAGGGTACAGAGGAGATTTACCAGGATGCTGCACTGGAGAGGGTGCAGAGGAGATTTACCCGGATGTTGCACTAGAGAGGGTACAGAGGAGATTTATCAGGATGTTGCACGAGAGAGGGTACAAAGGAGATTTACCAGGATGTTGCACTGGAGAGGGTACAGAGGAGATTTACCAGGATGTTGCACTCGAGAGGGTACAGAGGAGATTTACCCGGATGTTGCGCCAGAGAGGGTACAGAGGAGATTTACCCGGATGTTGCACTAGAGAGGGTACAGAGGAGATTTATCAGGATGTTGCACGAGAGAGGGTACAAAGGAGATTTACCAGTATGTTGCACTGGAGAGGGTACAGAGGAGATTTACCAGGATGTTGCACTAGAGAGGGTACAGAGGAGATTTACCAGGTTGTTGCAGTGGAGAGGGTACAGAGGAGATTTACCAGGATGTTGCACGAGATAGGGTACAGAGGAGATTTACCAGGATGTTGCACTCGAGAGGGTACAGAGGAGATTTACCAGGATGTTGCACTGGAGAGGGTGCAGAGGAGATTTACCAGGATGTTGCACTGGAGAGGGTGCAGAGGAGATTTACCCGGATGTTGCACCGGAGAGGGTGCAGAGGAGATTTACCAGGATGTTGCACTGGAGAGGGTGCAGAGGAGATTTACCAGGATGTTGCACTGGAGAGGGTGCAGAGGAGATTTACATGGATGTTGCACTAGAGAGGGTACAGAGGCGATTTACCATGATGTTGCACGAGAGAGGGTACAGAGGAGATTTACCAGGATGTTGCACTGGAGACGGTACAGAGGAGATTTACCAGGATGTTGCACTGGAGAGGCTGCAGAGGAGATTTACCCGGATGTTGCGCCAGAGAGGGTACAGAGGAGATTTACCAGGATGTTGCACTAGAGAGGGTACAGAGGAGATTTACCAGGATGTTGCACTAGAGAGGGTACAGAGGAGATTTACCAGGATGTTGCACTGGAGAGGCTGCAGAGGAGATTTACCCGGATGTTGCGCCAGAGAGGGTACAGAGGAGATTTACCAGGATGTTGCACTGGAGAGGGTACAGAGGAGATTTACCAGGATGTTGCACTGGAGAGGGTACACAGGAGACTAACCAGGATGTTGCACTAGAGAGGTTACAGAGGAGATTTATCGGGATGTTGCACTAGAGAGGGTACAGAGGAGATTTATCAGGATGTTGCACTGGAGAGGGTATAGAGGAGATTTACCAGGATGTTGCACCAGAGTGGGTTCGGAGGAGATTTACCAGGATGTTGCACTAGAGAGGGTACAGAGGAGATTTATCAGGATGTTGCACTGGAGAGGGTATAGAGGAGATTTACCAGGATGTTGCACCAGAGAGGGTGCAGAGGAGATTTACCAGGATGTTGCACTAGAGAGGGTACAGAGGAGATTTACCAGGATGTTGCACGAGAGAGGGTACAGAGGAGATTTACCAGGATGTTGCACGAGAGAGGGTACAGAGGAGATTTACCAGGATATTGCACGAGAGTGGGTACAGAGGAGATTTACCAGGATGTTGCACTGGAGAGGGTACAGAGGAGACTAACCAGGATGTTGCACTAGAGAGGGTACAGAGGAGATTTATCGGGATGTTGCACTAGAGAGGGTACAGAGGAGATTTATCAGGATGTTGCACTGGAGAGGGTATAGAGGAAATTTATCAGGATGTTGCACCAGAGTGGGTTCGGAGGAGATTTACCAGGATGTTGCACTAGAGAGGGTACAGAGGAGATTTATCAGGATGTTGCACTGGAGATGGTATAGAGGAGATTTACCAGGATGTTGCACCAGAGAGGGTGCAGAGGAGATTTACCAGGATGTTGCACTAGAGAGGGTACAGAGGAGATTTAGCAGGATATTGCACGAGAGAGGGTACAGAGGAGATTTACCAGGATGTTGCAGTGGAGAGGGTACAGAGGAGATTTACCAGGATGTTGCCCTGGAGCGGGTACAGAGGAGATTTATCGGGATGTTGCACTAGAGAGGGTACAGAGGAGATTTATCAGGATGTTGCACTCGAGAGGGTACAGTGGAGATTTACCAGGATATTGCACGAGAGAGGGTACAGAGGAGATTTACCAGGATGTTGCAGTGGAGAGGGTACGGAGGAGATTTACGAGGATATTGCACGAGAGAGGGTACAGAGGAGATTTACCAGGATGTTGCAGTGGAGAGGGTACAGAGGAGATTTACCAGGATGTTGCACTAGAGAGGGTACAGAGGAGATTTACCAGGATGTTGCACTCGAGAGGGTGCAGAGGAGATTTACCAGGATGTTGCACTAGAAAGGGTACATAGGAGATTTACCAGGATGTTGCACGAGAGACGGTACAGAGGAGATTTACCAGGATTTTGCACTAGAGACGGTACAGAGGAGATTTACCAGGATGTTGCACTGGAGAGGGTACAGAGGAAATTTAACCGGGGTGTTGCACTGGAGAGGCTACAGAGGAGATTTACCAGGATGTTGCACTAGATAGGGTACAGAGGAGATTTACCAGGATGTTGCACTCGAGAGGGTGCAGAGGAAATTTACCCGGATGTTGCGCCAGAGAGGGTACAGAGGAGATTTACCAGGATGTTGCACTAGAGAGGGTACAGAGGAGATTTACCAGGATGTTGCACGAGAGAGGGTACAGAGGAGATTTACCAGGATGTTGCAGTGGAGAGGGTACAGAGGAGATTTACCAGGGTGTTGCACTGGAGAGGGTACAGAGGAGATTTACCAGGATGTTGCACGAGAGAGGGTGCAGAGGAGATTTACCAGGATGTTGCACTCGAGTGGGGACAGAGGAGATTTACCAGGATGTTGCACTGGAGAGGGTACAGAGGAGATTTACCAGGATGTTGCACTGGAGAGGGTACAGAGGAGACTAACCAGGATGTTGCACTAGAGAGGGTACAGAGGAGATTTATCGGGATGTTGCACTAGAGAGGGTACAGAGGAGATTTATCAGGATGTTGCACTGGAGAGGGTACAGAGGAGATTTATCAGGATGTTGCACTAGAGAGGGAACAAAGGAGATTTACCAGGATGTTGCACTGGAGAGGGTGCAGAGGAGATTTACCAGGATGTTGCACTGGAGTGGGTGCAGAGGAGATTTACCAGGATGTTGCACTGGAGAGGGTGCAGAGGAGAATTAACAGGATGTTGCACTAGAGAGGGTACAGAGGAGATTTAACAGGATGTTGCACTGGAGAGGGTACAGAGGCGATTTACCGTGATGTTGCACGAGAGAGGGTACAGAGGAGATATACCAGGATGTTGCACGAGAGAGGGTACAGAGGAGATTTACCAGGATGTTGCAGTGGAGAGGGTACAGAGGAGACTTATCAGGATGCTGCACGAGAGAGGTACAAAGGAGATTTACCAGGATGTTGCACTGGAGAGGGTGCAGAGGAGATTTACCAGGATGTTGCACTAGAGAGGGTACAGAGGAGATTTACCAGGATGTTGCACTGGAGAGGGTACAGAGGAGATTTACTAGGATGCTGCACTGGAGAGGGTGCAGAGGAGATTTACCCGGATGTTGCACTAGAGAGGGTACAGAGGAGATTTATCAGGATGTTGCACGAGAGAGGGTACAAAGGAGATTTACCAGGATGTTGCACTGGAGAGGGTACAGAGGAGATTTACCCGGATGTTGCGCCAGAGAGGGTACAGAGGAGATTTACCCGGATGTTGCGCCAGAGAGGGTACAGAGGAGATTTACCCGGATGTTGCACTAGAGAGGGTACAGAGGAGATTTATCAGGATGTTGCACGAGAGAGGGTACAAAGGAGATTTACCAGTATGTTGCACTGGAGAGGGTACAGAGGAGATTTACCAGGATGTTGCACTAGAGAGGGTACAGAGGAGATTTACCAGGTTGTTGCAGTGGAGAGGGTACAGAGGAGATTTACCAGGATGTTGCACGAGATAGGGTACAGAGGAGATTTACCAGGATGTTGCACTCGAGAGGGTACAGAGGAGATTTACCAGGATGTTGCACTGGAGAGGGTGCAGAGGAGATTTACCAGGATGTTGCACTGGAGAGGGTGCAGAGGAGATTTACCCGGATGTTGCACCGGAGAGGGTGCAGAGGAGATTTACCAGGATGTTGCACTGGAGAGGGTGCAGAGGAGATTTACCAGGATGTTGCACTGGAGAGGGTGCAGAGGAGATTTACCAGGATGTTGCACTAGAGAGGGTACAGAGGCGATTTACCATGATGTTGCACGAGAGAGGGTACAGAGGAGATTTACCAGGATGTTGCACTGGAGACGGTACAGAGGAGATTTACCAGGATGTTGCACTGGAGAGGCTGCAGAGGAGATTTACCCGGATGTTGCGCCAGAGAGGGTACAGAGGAGATTTACCAGGATGTTGCACTAGAGAGGGTACAGAGGAGATTTACCAGGATGTTGCACTAGAGAGGGTACAGAGGAGATTTACCAGGATGTTGCACTGGAGAGGCTGCAGAGGAGATTTACCCGGATGTTGCGCCAGAGAGGGTACAGAGGAGATTTACCAGGATGTTGCACTGGAGAGGGTACAGAGGAGATTTACCAGGATGTTGCACTGGAGAGGGTACACAGGAGACTAACCAGGATGTTGCACTAGAGAGGTTACAGAGGAGATTTATCGGGATGTTGCACTAGAGAGGGTACAGAGGAGATTTATCAGGATGTTGCACTGGAGAGGGTATAGAGGAGATTTACCAGGATGTTGCACCAGAGTGGGTTCGGAGGAGATTTACCAGGATGTTGCACTAGAGAGGGTACAGAGGAGATTTATCAGGATGTTGCACTGGAGAGGGTATAGAGGAGATTTACCAGGATGTTGCACCAGAGAGGGTGCAGAGGAGATTTACCAGGATGTTGCACTAGAGAGGGTACAGAGGAGATTTACCAGGATGTTGCACGAGAGAGGGTACAGAGGAGATTTACCAGGATGTTGCACGAGAGAGGGTACAGAGGAGATTTACCAGGATATTGCACGAGAGTGGGTACAGAGGAGATTTACCAGGATGTTGCACTGGAGAGGGTACAGAGGAGACTAACCAGGATGTTGCACTAGAGAGGGTACAGAGGAGATTTATCGGGATGTTGCACTAGAGAGGGTACAGAGGAGATTTATCAGGATGTTGCACTGGAGAGGGTATAGAGGAAATTTATCAGGATGTTGCACCAGAGTGGGTTCGGAGGAGATTTACCAGGATGTTGCACTAGAGAGGGTACAGAGGAGATTTATCAGGATGTTGCACTGGAGATGGTATAGAGGAGATTTACCAGGATGTTGCACCAGAGAGGGTGCAGAGGAGATTTACCAGGATGTTGCACTAGAGAGGGTACAGAGGAGATTTAGCAGGATATTGCACGAGAGAGGGTACAGAGGAGATTTACCAGGATGTTGCAGTGGAGAGGGTACAGAGGAGATTTACCAGGATGTTGCCCTGGAGCGGGTACAGAGGAGATTTATCGGGATGTTGCACTAGAGAGGGTACAGAGGAGATTTATCAGGATGTTGCACTCGAGAGGGTACAGTGGAGATTTACCAGGATATTGCACGAGAGAGGGTACAGAGGAGATTTACCAGGATGTTGCAGTGGAGAGGGTACAGAGGAGATTTACGAGGATATTGCACGAGAGAGGGTACAGAGGAGATTTACCAGGATGTTGCAGTGGAGAGGGTACAGAGGAGATTTACCAGGATGTTGCACTAGAGAGGGTACAGAGGAGATTTACCAGGATGTTGCACTCGAGAGGGTGCAGAGGAGATTTACCAGGATGTTGCACTAGAAAGGGTACATAGGAGATTTACCAGGATGTTGCACGAGAGACGGTACAGAGGAGATTTACCAGGATGTTGCACTCGAGAGGGTACAGAGGAGATTTACCAGGATGTTGCACTGGAGAGGGTGCAGAGGAGATTTACCAGGATGTTGCACTCGAGAGGGTACAGAGGAGATTTACCAGGATTTTGCACTAGAGACGGTACAGAGGAGATTTACCAGGATGTTGCACTGGAGAGGGTGCAGAGGAGATTTACCAGGATGTTGCACTAGAGAGGGTACAGAGGAAATTTAACCGGGGTGTTGCACTGGAGAGGCTACAGAGGAGATTTACCAGGATGTTGCACTAGATAGGGTACAGAGGAGATTTACCAGGATGTTGCACGAGAGAGGGTACAGAGGAGATTTACCAGGATGTTGCACTCGAGAGGGTGCAGAGGAAATTTACCCGGATGTTGCGCCAGAGAGGGTACAGAGGAGATTTACCAGGATGTTGCACTAGAGAGGGTACAGAGGAGATTTACCAGGATGTTGCACGAGAGAGGGTACAGAGGAGATTTACCAGGATGTTGCAGTGGAGAGGGTACAGAGGAGATTTACCAGGGTGTTGCACTGGAGAGGGTACAGAGGAGATTTACCAGGATGTTGCACGAGAGAGGGTGCAGAGGAGATTTACCAGGATGTTGCACTCGAGTGGGGACAGAGGAGATTTACCAGGATGTTGCACTGGAGAGGGTACAGAGGAGATTTACCAGGATGTTGCACTGGAGAGGGTACAGAGGAGACTAACCAGGATGTTGCACTAGAGAGGGTACAGAGGAGATTTATCGGGATGTTGCACTAGAGAGGGTACAGAGGAGATTTATCAGGATGTTGCACTGGAGAGGGTACAGAGGAGATTTATCAGGATGTTGCACTAGAGAGGGAACAAAGGAGATTTACCAGGATGTTGCACTGGAGAGGGTGCAGAGGAGATTTACCAGGATGTTGCACTGGAGTGGGTGCAGAGGAGATTTACCAGGATGTTGCACTGGAGAGGGTGCAGAGGAGAATTAACAGGATGTTGCACTAGAGAGGGTACAGAGGAGATTTAACAGGATGTTGCACTGGAGAGGGTACAGAGGCGATTTACCATGATGTTGCACGAGAGAGGGTACAGAGGAGATATACCAGGATGTTGCACGAGAGAGGGTACAGAGGAGATTTACCAGGATGTTGCAGTGGAGAGGGTACAGAGGAGACTTATCAGGATGCTGCACGAGAGAGGTACAAAGGAGATTTACCAGGATGTTGCACTGGAGAGGGTGCAGAGGAGATTTACCAGGATGTTGCACTGGAGAGCGTGCAGAGGAGATTTACCCGGATGTTGCACTGGAGAGGGTGCAGAGGAGATTTACCAGGATGGTGCACTGGAGAGGGTGCAGAGGAGATTTACCAGGATGTTGCACTGGAAAGAGTGCAGAGGAGATTTACCAGGATGTTGCACTGGAGAGGGTGCAGAGGAGATTTACCCGGATGTTGCAGCAGAGAGGGTACAGAGGAGATTTATCAGGATGTTGCACTAGAGAGGGTGCAGAGGAGATTTACCCGGATGTTGCACTAGAGAGGGTACAGAGGAGATTTACCAGGATATTGCACGAGAGACGATACAGAGGAGATTTACCAGGATGTTGCACTCGAGAGGGTACAGAGGAGATTTACCAGGATGTTGCACTCGAGAGGGTGCAGAGGAGATTTACCAGGATGTTGCACTCGAGAGGGTACAGAGGAGATTTACCAGGATGTTGCACTAGAAAGGGTACACAGGAGATTTACCAGGATGTTGCACTAGAGAGGGTACAGAGGAGATTTACCAGGATGTTGCACTAGAGAGGGTACAGAGGAGATTTACCAGGATTTTGCACTAGAGACGGAACAGAGGAGATTTACCAGGATGTTGCACTGGAGAGGGTGCAAAGGAGATTTACCAGGATGTTGCACTAGATAGGGTACAGAGGAGATTTACCAGGATGTTGCACTAGAGAGTGTAAAGAGGAGATTTACCAGGGTGTTGCACTGGAGAGGCTACAGAGGAGATTTACCAGGATGTTGCACTAGATAGGGTACAGAGGAGATTTACCAGGATGTTGCACTAGAGAGGGTACAGAGGAGATTTACCAGGATGTTGCACTGGAGAGGGTGCAAAGGAGATTTACCAGGATGTTGCACTAGAGAGAGTACAGAGGAGATTTACCAGGATGTTGCACGAGAGAGGGTACAGAGGAGATTTATCAGGATGTTGCACTAGAGAGGGTGCAGAGGAGATTTACCCGGATGTTGCACTAGAGAGGGTACAGAGGAGATTTACCAGGATATTGCACGAGAGACGATACAGAGGAGATTTACCAGGATGTTGCACTCGAGAGGGTACAGAGGAGATTTACCAGGATGTTGCACTCGAGAGGGTGCAGAGGAGATTTACCAGGATGTTGCACTCGAGAGGGTACAGAGGAGATTTACCAGGATGTTGCACTGGAGAGGGTGCAGAGGAGATTTACCAGGATGTTGCACTCGAGAGGGTACAGAGGAGATTTACCAGGATTTTGCACTAGAGACGGTACAGAGGAGATTTACCAGGATGTTGCACTGGAGAGGGTGCAGAGGAGATTTACCAGGATGTTGCACTAGAGAGGGTACAGAGGAAATTTAACCGGGGTGTTGCACTGGAGAGGCTACAGAGGAGATTTACCAGGATGTTGCACTAGATAGGGTACAGAGGAGATTTACCAGGATGTTGCACGAGAGAGGGTACAGAGGAGATTTACCAGGATGTTGCACTCGAGAGGGTGCAGAGGAAATTTACCCGGATGTTGCGCCAGAGAGGGTACAGAGGAGATTTACCAGGATGTTGCACTAGAGAGGGTACAGAGGAGATTTACCAGGATGTTGCACGAGAGAGGGTACAGAGGAGATTTACCAGGATGTTGCAGTGGAGAGGGTACAGAGGAGATTTACCAGGGTGTTGCACTGGAGAGGGTACAGAGGAGATTTACCAGGATGTTGCACGAGAGAGGGTGCAGAGGAGATTTACCAGGATGTTGCACTCGAGTGGGGACAGAGGAGATTTACCAGGATGTTGCACTGGAGAGGGTACAGAGGAGATTTACCAGGATGTTGCACTGGAGAGGGTACAGAGGAGACTAACCAGGATGTTGCACTAGAGAGGGTACAGAGGAGATTTATCGGGATGTTGCACTAGAGAGGGTACAGAGGAGATTTATCAGGATGTTGCACTGGAGAGGGTACAGAGGAGATTTATCAGGATGTTGCACTAGAGAGGGAACAAAGGAGATTTACCAGGATGTTGCACTGGAGAGGGTGCAGAGGAGATTTACCAGGATGTTGCACTGGAGTGGGTGCAGAGGAGATTTACCAGGATGTTGCACTGGAGAGGGTGCAGAGGAGAATTAACAGGATGTTGCACTAGAGAGGGTACAGAGGAGATTTAACAGGATGTTGCACTGGAGAGGGTACAGAGGCGATTTACCATGATGTTGCACGAGAGAGGGTACAGAGGAGATATACCAGGATGTTGCACGAGAGAGGGTACAGAGGAGATTTACCAGGATGTTGCAGTGGAGAGGGTACAGAGGAGACTTATCAGGATGCTGCACGAGAGAGGTACAAAGGAGATTTACCAGGATGTTGCACTGGAGAGGGTGCAGAGGAGATTTACCAGGATGTTGCACTGGAGAGCGTGCAGAGGAGATTTACCCGGATGTTGCACTGGAGAGGGTGCAGAGGAGATTTACCAGGATGGTGCACTGGAGAGGGTGCAGAGGAGATTTACCAGGATGTTGCACTGGAGAGAGTGCAGAGGAGATTTACCAGGATGTTGCACTGGAGAGGGTGCAGAGGAGATTTACCCGGATGTTGCAGCAGAGAGGGTACAGAGGAGATTTATCAGGATGTTGCACTAGAGAGGGTGCAGAGGAGATTTACCCGGATGTTGCACTAGAGAGGGTACAGAGGAGATTTACCAGGATATTGCACGAGAGACGATACAGAGGAGATTTACCAGGATGTTGCACTCGAGAGGGTACAGAGGAGATTTACCAGGATGTTGCACTCGAGAGGGTGCAGAGGAGATTTACCAGGATGTTGCACTCGAGAGGGTACAGAGGAGATTTACCAGGATGTTGCACTAGAAAGGGTACACAGGAGATTTACCAGGATGTTGCACTAGAGAGGGTACAGAGGAGATTTACCAGGATGTTGCACTAGAGAGGGTACAGAGGAGATTTACCAGGATTTTGCACTAGAGACGGAACAGAGGAGATTTACCAGGATGTTGCACTGGAGAGGGTGCAAAGGAGATTTACCAGGATGTTGCACTAGATAGGGTACAGAGGAGATTTACCAGGATGTTGCACTAGAGAGTGTAAAGAGGAGATTTACCAGGGTGTTGCACTGGAGAGGCTACAGAGGAGATTTACCAGGATGTTGCACTAGATAGGGTACAGAGGAGATTTACCAGGATGTTGCACTAGAGAGGGTACAGAGGAGATTTACCAGGATGTTGCACTGGAGAGGGTGCAAAGGAGATTTACCAGGATGTTGCACTAGAGAGAGTACAGAGGAGATTTACCAGGATGTTGCACCAGAGAGGGTACAGAGGAGATTTATCAGGATGTTGCACTAGAGAGGGTGCAGAGGAGATTTACCCGGATGTTGCACTAGAGAGGGTACAGAGGAGATTTACCAGGATATTGCACGAGAGACGATACAGAGGAGATTTACCAGGATGTTGCACTCGAGAGGGTACAGAGGAGATTTACCAGGATGTTGCACTCGAGAGGGTGCAGAGGAGATTTACCAGGATGTTGCACTCGAGAGGGTACAGAGGAGATTTACCAGGATGTTGCACTAGAAAGGGTACACAGGAGATTTACCAGGATGTTGCACTAGAGAGGGTACAGAGGAGATTTACCAGGATGTTGCACTAGAGAGGGTACAGAGGAGATTTACCAGGATTTTGCACTGGAGACGGAACAGAGGAGATTTACCAGGATGTTGCACTGGAGAGGGTGCAAAGGAGATTTACCAGGATGTTGCACTAGATAGGGTACAGAGGAGATTTACCAGGATGTTGCACTAGAGAGTGTAAAGAGGAGATTTACCAGGGTGTTGCACTGGAGAGGCTACAGAGGAGATTTACCAGGATGTTGCACTAGATAGGGTACAGAGGAGATTTACCAGGATGTTGCACTAGAGAGGGTACAGAGGAGATTTACCAGGATGTTGCACTGGAGAGGGTGCAAAGGAGATTTACCAGGATGTTGCACTAGAGAGAGTACAGAGGAGATTTACCAGGATGTTGCACGAGAGAGGGTACAGAGGAGATTTACCAGGATGTTGCACTAGAGAGGGTACAGAGGAGATTTACCAGGATGTTGCACTGGAGAGGGTACAGAGGAGATTTACCAGGATGCTGCACTGGAGAGGGTGCAGAGGAGATTTACCCGGATGTTGCACTAGAGAGGGTACAGAGGAGATTTATCAGGATGTTGCACGAGAGAGGGTACAAAGGAGATTTACCAGGATGTTGCACTGGAGAGGGTACAGAGGAGATTTACCAGGATGTTGCACTCGAGAGGGTACAGAGGAAATTAAGCCGGATGTTGCGCCAGAGAGGGTACAGAGGAGATTTACCCGGATGTTGCACTAGAGAGGGTACAGAGGAGATTTATCAGGATGTTGCACGAGAGAGGGTACAAAGGAGATTTACCAGTATGTTGCACTGGAGAGGGTACAGAGGAGATTTACCAGGATGTTGCACTAGAGAGGGTACAGAGGAGATTTACCAGGTTGTTGCAGTGGAGAGGGTACAGAGGAGATTTACCAGGATGTTGCACGAGATAGGGTACAGAGGAGATTTACCAGGATGTTGCACTCGAGAGGGTACAGAGGAGATTTACCAGGATGTTGCACTGGAGAGGGTGCAGAGGAGATTTACCAGGATGTTGCACTGGAGAGGGTGCAGAGGAGATTTACCCGGATGTTGCACCGGAGAGGGTGCAGAGGAGATTTACCAGGATGTTGCACTGGAGAGGGTGCAGAGGAGATTTACCAGGATGTTGCACTGGAGAGGGTGCAGAGGAGATTTACATGGATGTTGCACTAGAGAGGGTACAGAGGCGATTTACCATGATGTTGCACGAGAGAGGGTACAGAGGAGATTTACCAGGATGTTGCACTGGAGACGGTACAGAGGAGATTTACCAGGATGTTGCACTGGAGAGGCTGCAGAGGAGATTTACCCGGATGTTGCGCCAGAGAGGGTACAGAGGAGATTTACCAGGATGTTGCACTAGAGAGGGTACAGAGGAGATTTACCAGGATGTTGCACTAGAGAGGGTACAGAGGAGATTTACCAGGATGTTGCACTGGAGAGGCTGCAGAGGAGATTTACCCGGATGTTGCGCCAGAGAGGGTACAGAGGAGATTTACCAGGATGTTGCACTGGAGAGGGTACAGAGGAGATTTACCAGGATGTTGCACTGGAGAGGCTGCAGAGGAGATTTACCCGGATGTTGCGCCAGAGAGGGTACAGAGGAGATTTACCAGGATGTTGCACTAGAGAGGCTACAGAGGAGATTTACCAGGATGTTGCACTAGATAGGGTACAGAGGAGATTTACCAGGATGTTGCACTAGAGAGGGTACAGAGGAGATTTACCAGGATGTTGCACTGGAGAGGGTGCAAAGGAGATTTACCAGGATGTTGCACTAGAGAGAGTACAGAGGAGATTTACCAGGATGTTGCACCAGAGAGGGTACAGAGGAGATTTATCAGGATGTTGCACTAGAGAGGGTGCAGAGGAGATTTACCCGGATGTTGCACTAGAGAGGGTACAGAGGAGATTTACCAGGATATTGCACGAGAGACGATACAGAGGAGATTTACCAGGATGTTGCACTCGAGAGGGTACAGAGGAGATTTACCAGGATGTTGCACTCGAGAGGGTGCAGAGGAGATTTACCAGGATGTTGCACTCGAGAGGGTACAGAGGAGATTTACCAGGATGTTGCACTAGAAAGGGTACACAGGAGATTTACCAGGATGTTGCACTAGAGAGGGTACAGAGGAGATTTACCAGGATGTTGCACTAGAGAGGGTACAGAGGAGATTTACCAGGATTTTGCACTGGAGACGGAACAGAGGAGATTTACCAGGATGTTGCACTGGAGAGGGTGCAAAGGAGATTTACCAGGATGTTGCACTAGATAGGGTACAGAGGAGATTTACCAGGATGTTGCACTAGAGAGTGTAAAGAGGAGATTTACCAGGGTGTTGCACTGGAGAGGCTACAGAGGAGATTTACCAGGATGTTGCACTAGATAGGGTACAGAGGAGATTTACCAGGATGTTGCACTAGAGAGGGTACAGAGGAGATTTACCAGGATGTTGCACTGGAGAGGGTGCAAAGGAGATTTACCAGGATGTTGCACTAGAGAGAGTACAGAGGAGATTTACCAGGATGTTGCACGAGAGAGGGTACAGAGGAGATTTACCAGGATGTTGCACTAGAGAGGGTACAGAGGAGATTTACCAGGATGTTGCACTGGAGAGGGTACAGAGGAGATTTACCAGGATGCTGCACTGGAGAGGGTGCAGAGGAGATTTACCCGGATGTTGCACTAGAGAGGGTACAGAGGAGATTTATCAGGATGTTGCACGAGAGAGGGTACAAAGGAGATTTACCAGGATGTTGCACTGGAGAGGGTACAGAGGAGATTTACCAGGATGTTGCACTCGAGAGGGTACAGAGGAGATTTACCCGGATGTTGCGCCAGAGAGGGTACAGAGGAGATTTACCCGGATGTTGCACTAGAGAGGGTACAGAGGAGATTTATCAGGATGTTGCACGAGAGAGGGTACAAAGGAGATTTACCAGTATGTTGCACTGGAGAGGGTACAGAGGAGATTTACCAGGATGTTGCACTAGAGAGGGTACAGAGGAGATTTACCAGGTTGTTGCAGTGGAGAGGGTACAGAGGAGATTTACCAGGATGTTGCACGAGATAGGGTACAGAGGAGATTTACCAGGATGTTGCACTCGAGAGGGTACAGAGGAGATTTACCAGGATGTTGCACTGGAGAGGGTGCAGAGGAGATTTACCAGGATGTTGCACTGGAGAGGGTGCAGAGGAGATTTACCCGGATGTTGCACCGGAGAGGGTGCAGAGGAGATTTACCAGGATGTTGCACTGGAGAGGGTGCAGAGGAGATTTACCAGGATGTTGCACTGGAGAGGGTGCAGAGGAGATTTACATGGATGTTGCACTAGAGAGGGTACAGAGGCGATTTACCATGATGTTGCACGAGAGAGGGTACAGAGGAGATTTACCAGGATGTTGCACTGGAGACGGTACAGAGGAGATTTACCAGGATGTTGCACTGGAGAGGCTGCAGAGGAGATTTACCCGGATGTTGCGCCAGAGAGGGTACAGAGGAGATTTACCAGGATGTTGCACTAGAGAGGGTACAGAGGAGATTTACCAGGATGTTGCACTAGAGAGGGTACAGAGGAGATTTACCAGGATGTTGCACTGGAGAGGCTGCAGAGGAGATTTACCCGGATGTTGCGCCAGAGAGGGTACAGAGGAGATTTACCAGGATGTTGCACTGGAGAGGGTACAGAGGAGATTTACCAGGATGTTGCACTGGAGAGGGTACACAGGAGACTAACCAGGATGTTGCACTAGAGAGGTTACAGAGGAGATTTATCGGGATGTTGCACTAGAGAGGGTACAGAGGAGATTTATCAGGATGTTGCACTGGAGAGGGTATAGAGGAGATTTACCAGGATGTTGCACCAGAGTGGGTTCGGAGGAGATTTACCAGGATGTTGCACTAGAGAGGGTACAGAGGAGATTTATCAGGATGTTGCACTGGAGAGGGTATAGAGGAGATTTACCAGGATGTTGCACCAGAGAGGGTGCAGAGGAGATTTACCAGGATGTTGCACTAGAGAGGGTACAGAGGAGATTTACCAGGATGTTGCACGAGAGAGGGTACAGAGGAGATTTACCAGGATGTTGCACGAGAGAGGGTACAGAGGAGATTTACCAGGATATTGCACGAGAGTGGGTACAGAGGAGATTTACCAGGATGTTGCACTGGAGAGGGTACAGAGGAGACTAACCAGGATGTTGCACTAGAGAGGGTACAGAGGAGATTTATCGGGATGTTGCACTAGAGAGGGTACAGAGGAGATTTATCAGGATGTTGCACTGGAGAGGGTATAGAGGAAATTTATCAGGATGTTGCACCAGAGTGGGTTCGGAGGAGATTTACCAGGATGTTGCACTAGAGAGGGTACAGAGGAGATTTATCAGGATGTTGCACTGGAGATGGTATAGAGGAGATTTACCAGGATGTTGCACCAGAGAGGGTGCAGAGGAGATTTACCAGGATGTTGCACTAGAGAGGGTACAGAGGAGATTTAGCAGGATATTGCACGAGAGAGGGTACAGAGGAGATTTACCAGGATGTTGCAGTGGAGAGGGTACAGAGGAGATTTACCAGGATGTTGCCCTGGAGCGGGTACAGAGGAGATTTATCGGGATGTTGCACTAGAGAGGGTACAGAGGAGATTTATCAGGATGTTGCACTCGAGAGGGTACAGTGGAGATTTACCAGGATATTGCACGAGAGAGGGTACAGAGGAGATTTACCAGGATGTTGCAGTGGAGAGGGTACGGAGGAGATTTACGAGGATATTGCACGAGAGAGGGTACAGAGGAGATTTACCAGGATGTTGCAGTGGAGAGGGTACAGAGGAGATTTACCAGGATGTTGCACTAGAGAGGGTACAGAGGAGATTTACCAGGATGTTGCACTCGAGAGGGTGCAGAGGAGATTTACCAGGATGTTGCACTAGAAAGGGTACATAGGAGATTTACCAGGATGTTGCACGAGAGACGGTACAGAGGAGATTTACCAGGATTTTGCACTAGAGACGGTACAGAGGAGATTTACCAGGATGTTGCACTGGAGAGGGTACAGAGGAAATTTAACCGGGGTGTTGCACTGGAGAGGCTACAGAGGAGATTTACCAGGATGTTGCACTAGATAGGGTACAGAGGAGATTTACCAGGATGTTGCACTCGAGAGGGTGCAGAGGAAATTTACCCGGATGTTGCGCCAGAGAGGGTACAGAGGTGATTTACCAGGATGTTGCACTAGAGAGGGTACAGAGGAGATTTACCAGGATGTTGCACGAGAGAGGGTACAGAGGAGATTTACCAGGATGTTGCAGTGGAGAGGGTACAGAGGAGATTTACCAGGGTGTTGCACTGGAGAGGGTACAGAGGAGATTTACCAGGATGTTGCACGAGAGAGGGTGCAGAGGAGATTTACCAGGATGTTGCACTCGAGTGGGGACAGAGGAGATTTACCAGGATGTTGCACTGGAGAGGGTACAGAGGAGATTTACCAGGATGTTGCACTGGAGAGGGTACAGAGGAGACTAACCAGGATGTTGCACTAGAGAGGGTACAGAGGAGATTTATCGGGATGTTGCACTAGAGAGGGTACAGAGGAGATTTATCAGGATGTTGCACTGGAGAGGGTACAGAGGAGATTTATCAGGATGTTGCACTAGAGAGGGAACAAAGGAGATTTACCAGGATGTTGCACTGGAGAGGGTGCAGAGGAGATTTACCAGGATGTTGCACTGGAGTGGGTGCAGAGGAGATTTACCAGGATGTTGCACTGGAGAGGGTGCAGAGGAGAATTAACAGGATGTTGCACTAGAGAGGGTACAGAGGAGATTTAACAGGATGTTGCACTGGAGAGGGTACAGAGGCGATTTACCGTGATGTTGCACGAGAGAGGGTACAGAGGAGATATACCAGGATGTTGCACGAGAGAGGGTACAGAGGAGATTTACCAGGATGTTGCAGTGGAGAGGGTACAGAGGAGACTTATCAGGATGCTGCACGAGAGAGGTACAAAGGAGATTTACCAGGATGTTGCACTGGAGAGGGTGCAGAGGAGATTTACCAGGATGTTGCACTGGAGAGCGTGCAGAGGAGATTTACCCGGATGTTGCACTGGAGAGGGTGCAGAGGAGATTTACCAGGATGGTGCACTGGAGAGGGTGCAGAGGAGATTTACCAGGATGTTGCACTGGAAAGAGTGCAGAGGAGATTTACCAGGATGTTGCACTGGAGAGGGTGCAGAGGAGATTTACCCGGATGTTGCAGCAGAGAGGGTACAGAGGAGATTTATCAGGATGTTGCACTAGAGAGGGTGCAGAGGAGATTTACCCGGATGTTGCACTAGAGAGGGTACAGAGGAGATTTACCAGGATATTGCACGAGAGACGATACAGAGGAGATTTACCAGGATGTTGCACTCGAGAGGGTACAGAGGAGATTTACCAGGATGTTGCACTCGAGAGGGTGCAGAGGAGATTTACCAGGATGTTGCACTCGAGAGGGTACAGAGGAGATTTACCAGGATGTTGCACTAGAAAGGGTACACAGGAGATTTACCAGGATGTTGCACTAGAGAGGGTACAGAGGAGATTTACCAGGATGTTGCACTAGAGAGGGTACAGAGGAGATTTACCAGGATTTTGCACTAGAGACGGAACAGAGGAGATTTACCAGGATGTTGCACTGGAGAGGGTGCAAAGGAGATTTACCAGGATGTTGCACTAGATAGGGTACAGAGGAGATTTACCAGGATGTTGCACTAGAGAGTGTAAAGAGGAGATTTACCAGGGTGTTGCACTGGAGAGGCTACAGAGGAGATTTACCAGGATGTTGCACTAGATAGGGTACAGAGGAGATTTACCAGGATGTTGCACTAGAGAGGGTACAGAGGAGATTTACCAGGATGTTGCACTGGAGAGGGTGCAAAGGAGATTTACCAGGATGTTGCACTAGAGAGAGTACAGAGGAGATTTACCAGGATGTTGCACCAGAGAGGGTACAGAGGAGATTTATCAGGATGTTGCACTAGAGAGGGTGCAGAGGAGATTTACCCGGATGTTGCACTAGAGAGGGTACAGAGGAGATTTACCAGGATATTGCACGAGAGACGATACAGAGGAGATTTACCAGGATGTTGCACTCGAGAGGGTACAGAGGAGATTTACCAGGATGTTGCACTCGAGAGGGTGCAGAGGAGATTTACCAGGATGTTGCACTCGAGAGGGTACAGAGGAGATTTACCAGGATGTTGCACTAGAAAGGGTACACAGGAGATTTACCAGGATGTTGCACTAGAGAGGGTACAGAGGAGATTTACCAGGATGTTGCACTAGAGAGGGTACAGAGGAGATTTACCAGGATTTTGCACTAGAGACGGAACAGAGGAGATTTACCAGGATGTTGCACTGGAGAGGGTGCAAAGGAGATTTACCAGGATGTTGCACTAGATAGGGTACAGAGGAGATTTACCAGGATGTTGCACTAGAGAGTGTAAAGAGGAGATTTACCAGGGTGTTGCACTGGAGAGGCTACAGAGGAGATTTACCAGGATGTTGCACTAGATAGGGTACAGAGGAGATTTACCAGGATGTTGCACTAGAGAGGGTACAGAGGAGATTTACCAGGATGTTGCACTGGAGAGGGTGCAAAGGAGATTTACCAGGATGTTGCACTAGAGAGAGTACAGAGGAGATTTACCAGGATGTTGCACGAGAGAGGGTACAGAGGAGATTTACCAGGATGTTGCACTAGAGAGGGTACAGAGGAGATTTACCAGGATGTTGCACTGGAGAGGGTACAGAGGAGATTTACCAGGATGCTGCACTGGAGAGGGTGCAGAGGAGATTTACCAGGATGTTGCACTAGAGAGGGTACAGAGGAAATTTACCAGGATGTTGCACTAGAGAGTGTAAAGAGGAGATTTACCAGGATGTTGCACTGGAGAGGGTACAGAGGAGATTGACCAGGATGTTGCACTCGAGAGGGTGCAGAGGTGATTTACCAGGATGTTGCACAAGAGAGGGTACAGGGGAGATTTACCAGGATGTTGCACTGGAGAGGGTACAGAGGAGATTTACCTGGATGTTGCACTGGAGAGGGTACAGAGGAGATTTACCAGGATGTTGCACTAGAGAGGGTGCAGAGGTGATTTACCAGGATGTTGCACTAGAGAGGGTACAGAGGAGATTTACCAGGATATTGCACTGGAGAGTGTACAGAGGAGATTTACCAGGATGTTGCACTAGAGAGGGGTCGGAGGAGATTGACCAGGATGTTGCACTAGAGAGGGTACAGAGGAGATTTATCACGATGTTGCACTGGAGAGGGTATAGAGGAGATTTACCAGGATGTTGCACCAGAGAGGGTGCAGAGGAGATTTACCAGGGTGTTGCACTAGAGAGGGTACAGAGGAGATTTACCAGGATATTGCACGAGAGAGGGTACAGAGGAGATTTACCAGGATGTTGCACTCGAGAGGGTGCAGAGGAGATTTACCAGGATGTTGCACTAGAAAGGGTACACACAAGATTTACCAGGATGTTGCACTGGAGAAGGTGCAGAGGAGATTTATCAGGATGTTGCACTGGAGAGGGTACAGAGGAGATTTACCAGGATGTTGCACTGGAGAGGGTACAGAGGAGATTTACCAGGATGTTGCACTGGAGAGGGTGCAGAGGAGATTCACCAGGATGTTGCACTCGAGTGGGGACAGAGGAGATTTACCAGGATGTTGCACTGGAGAGGGTACAGAGGAGATTTACCAGGATGTTGCACTGGAGAGGGTACACAGGAGACTAACCAGGATGTTGCACTAGAGAGGTTACAGAGGAGATTTATCGGGATGTTGCACTAGAGAGGGTACAGAGGAGATTTATCAGGATGTTGCACTGGAGAGGGTATAGAGGAGATTTACCAGGATGTTGCACCAGAGTGGGTTCGGAGGAGATTTACCAGGATGTTGCACTAGAGAGGGTACAGAGGAGATTTATCAGGATGTTGCACTGGAGAGGGTATAGAGGAGATTTACCAGGATGTTGCACCAGAGAGGGTGCAGAGGAGATTTACCAGGATGTTGCACTAGAGAGGGTACAGAGGAGATTTACCAGGATGTTGCACGAGAGAGGGTACAGAGGAGATTTACCAGGATGTTGCACGAGAGAGGGTACAGAGGAGATTTACCAGGATATTGCACGAGAGTGGGTACAGAGGAGATTTACCAGGATGTTGCACTGGAGAGGGTACAGAGGAGACTAACCAGGATGTTGCACTAGAGAGGGTACAGAGGAGATTTATCGGGATGTTGCACTAGAGAGGGTACAGAGGAGATTTATCAGGATGTTGCACTGGAGATGGTATAGAGGAGATTTACCAGGATGTTGCACCAGAGAGGGTGCAGAGGAGATTTACCAGGATGTTGCACTAGAGAGGGTACAGAGGAGATTTAGCAGGATATTGCACGAGAGAGGGTACAGAGGAGATTTACCAGGATGTTGCAGTGGAGAGGGTACAGAGGAGATTTACCAGGATGTTGCCCTGGAGCGGGTACAGAGGAGATTTATCGGGATGTTGCACTAGAGAGGGTACAGAGGAGATTTATCAGGATGTTGCACTCGAGAGGGTACAGTGGAGATTTACCAGGATATTGCACGAGAGAGGGTACAGAGGAGATTTACCAGGATGTTGCAGTGGAGAGGGTACAGAGGAGATTTACGAGGATATTGCACGAGAGAGGGTACAGAGGAGATTTACCAGGATGTTGCAGTGGAGAGGGTACAGAGGAGATTTACCAGGATGTTGCACTCGAGAGGGTACAGAGGAGATTTACCAGGATTTTGCACTAGAGACGGTACAGAGGAGATTTACCAGGATGTTGCACTGGAGAGGGTGCAGAGGAGATTTACCAGGATGTTGCACTAGAGAGGGTACAGAGGAAATTTAACCGGGGTGTTTCACTGGAGAGGCTACAGAGGAGATTTACCAGGATGTTGCACTAGATAGGGTACAGAGGAGATTTACCAGGATGTTGCACGAGAGAGGGTACAGAGGAGATTTACCAGGATGTTGCACTCGAGAGGGTGCAGAGGAAATTTACCCGGATGTTGCGCCAGAGAGGGTACAGAGGAGATTTACCAGGATGTTGCACTAGAGAGGGTACAGAGGAGATTTACCAGTATGTTGCACGAGAGAGGGTACAGAGATTTACCAGGATGTTGCAGTGGAGAGGGTACAGAGGAGATTTACCAGGGTGTTGCACTGGAGAGGGTACAGAGGAGATTTACCAGGATGTTGCACGAGAGAGGGTGCAGAGGAGATTTACCAGGATGTTGCACTCGAGTGGGGACAGAGGAGATTTACCAGGATGTTGCACTGGAGAGGGTACAGAGGAGATTTACCAGGATGTTGCACTGGAGAGGGTACAGAGGAGACTAACCAGGATGTTGCACTAGAGAGGGTACAGAGGAGATTTATCGGGATGTTGCACTAGAGAGGGTACAGAGGAGATTTATCAGGATGTTGCACTGGAGAGGGTACAGAGGAGATTTATCAGGATGTTGCACTAGAGAGGGAACAAAGGAGATTTACCAGGATGTTGCACTGGAGAGGGTGCAGAGGAGATTTACCAGGATGTTGCACTGGAGTGGGTGCAGAGGAGATTTACCAGGATGTTGCACTGGAGAGGGTGCAGAGGAGAATTAACAGGATGTTGCACTAGAGAGGGTACAGAGGAGATTTAACAGGATGTTGCACTGGAGAGGGTACAGAGGCGATTTACCATGATGTTGCACGAGAGAGGGTACAGAGGAGATATACCAGGATGTTGCACGAGAGAGGGTACAGAGGAGATTTACCAGGATGTTGCAGTGGAGAGGGTACAGAGGAGACTTATCAGGATGCTGCACGAGAGAGGTACAAAGGAGATTTACCAGGATGTTGCACTGGAGAGGGTGCAGAGGAGATTTACCAGGATGTTGCACTGGAGAGCGTGCAGAGGAGATTTACCCGGATGTTGCACTGGAGAGGGTGCAGAGGAGATTTACCAGGATGGTGCACTGGAGAGGGTGCAGAGGAGATTTACCAGGATGTTGCACTGGAGAGAGTGCAGAGGAGATTTACCAGGATGTTGCACTGGAGAAGGTGCAGAGGAGATTTACCCGGATGTTGCAGCAGAGAGGGTACAGAGGAGATTTATCAGGATGTTGCACTAGAGAGGGTGCAGAGGAGATTTACCCGGATGTTGCACTAGAGAGGGTACAGAGGAGATTTACCAGGATATTGCACGAGAGACGATACAGAGGAGATTTACCAGGATGTTGCACTCGAGAGGGTACAGAGGAGATTTACCAGGATGTTGCACTCGAGAGGGTGCAGAGGAGATTTACCAGGATGTTGCACTCGAGAGGGTACAGAGGAGATTTACCAGGATGTTGCACTAGAAAGGGTACACAGGAGATTTACCAGGATGTTGCACTAGAGAGGGTACAGAGGAGATTTACCAGGATGTTGCACTAGAGAGGGTACAGAGGAGATTTACCAGGATTTTGCACTAGAGACGGAACAGAGGAGATTTACCAGGATGTTGCACTGGAGAGGGTGCAAAGGAGATTTACCAGGATGTTGCACTAGATAGGGTACAGAGGAGATTTACCAGGATGTTGCACTAGAGAGTGTAAAGAGGAGATTTACCAGGGTGTTGCACTGGAGAGGCTACAGAGGAGATTTACCAGGATGTTGCACTAGATAGGGTACAGAGGAGATTTACCAGGATGTTGCACTAGAGAGGGTACAGAGGAGATTTACCAGGATGTTGCACTGGAGAGGGTGCAAAGGAGATTTACCAGGATGTTGCACTAGAGAGAGCACAGAGGAGATTTACCAGGATGTTGCACCAGAGAGGGTACAGAGGAGATTTATCAGGATGTTGCACTAGAGAGGGTGCAGAGGAGATTTACCCGGATGTTGCACTAGAGAGGGTACAGAGGAGATTTACCAGGATATTGCACGAGAGACGATACAGAGGAGATTTACCAGGATGTTGCACTCGAGAGGGTACAGAGGAGATTTACCAGGATGTTGCACTCGAGAGGGTGCAGAGGAGATTTACCAGGATGTTGCACTCGAGAGGGTACAGAGGAGATTTACCAGGATGTTGCACTAGAAAGTGTACACAGGAGATTTACCAGGATGTTGCACTAGAGAGGGTACAGAGGAGATTTACCAGGATGTTGCACTAGAGAGGGTACAGAGGAGATTTACCAGGATTTTGCACCAGAGACGGAACAGAGGAGATTTACCAGGATGTTGCACTGGAGAGGGTGCAAAGGAGATTTACCAGGATGTTGCACTAGATAGGGTACAGAGGAGATTTACCAGGATGTTGCACTAGAGAGTGTAAAGAGGAGATTTACCAGGGTGTTGCACTGGAGAGGCTACAGAGGAGATTTACCAGGATGTTGCACTAGATAGGGTACAGAGGAGATTTACCAGGATGTTGCACTAGAGAGGGTACAGAGGAGATTTACCAGGATGTTGCACTGGAGAGGGTGCAAAGGAGATTTACCAGGATGTTGCACTAGAGAGAGTACAGAGGAGATTTACCAGGATGTTGCACGAGAGAGGGTACAGAGGAGATTTACCAGGATGTTGCACTAGAGAGGGTACAGAGGAGATTTACCAGGATGTTGCACTGGAGAGGGTACAGAGGAGATTTACCAGGATACTGCACTGGAGAGGGTGCAGAGGAGATTTACCCGGATGTTGCACTAGAGAGGGTACAGAGGAGATTTATCAGGATGTTGCACGAGAGAGGGTACAAAGGAGATTTACCAGGATGTTGCACTGGAGAGGGTACAGAGGAGATTTACCAGGATGTTGCACTCGAGAGGGTACAGAGGAGATTTACCCGGATGTTGCGCCAGAGAGGGTACAGAGGAGATTTACCCGGATGTTGCACTAGAGAGGGTACAGAGGAGATTTATCAGGATGTTGCACGAGAGAGGGTACAAAGGAGATTTACCAGTATGTTGCACTGGAGAGGGTACAGAGGAGATTTACCAGGATGTTGCACTAGAGAGGGTACAGAGGAGATTTACCAGGTTGTTGCAGTGGAGAGGGTACAGAGGAGATTTACCAGGATGTTGCACGAGATAGGGTACAGAGGAGATTTACCAGGATGTTGCACTCGAGAGGGTACAGAGGAGATTTACCAGGATGTTGCACTGGAGAGGGTGCAGAGGAGATTTACCAGGATGTTGCACTGGAGAGGGTGCAGAGGAGATTTACCCGGATGTTGCACCGGAGAGGGTGCAGAGGAGATTTACCAGGATGTTGCATTGGAGAGGGTGCAGAGGAGATTTACCAGGATGTTGCACTGGAGAGGGTGCAGAGGAGATTTACCAGGATGTTGCACTAGAGAGGGTACAGAGGCGATTTACCATGATGTTGCACGAGAGAGGGTACAGAGGAGATTTACCAGGATGTTGCACTGGAGACGGTACAGAGGAGATTTACCAGGATGTTGCACTGGAGAGGCTGCAGAGGAGATTTACCCGGATGTTGCGCCAGAGAGGGTACAGAGGAGATTTACCAGGATGTTGCACTAGAGAGGGTACAGAGGAGATTTACCAGGATGTTGCACTAGAGAGGGTACAGAGGAGATTTACCAGGATGTTGCAGTGGAGATGGTACAGAGGAGATTTATCAGGATGTTGCACTAGAGAGGGTACAAAGGAGATTTACCAGGATGTTGCACTGGAGAGGGTGCAGAGGAGATTTACCAGGATGTTGCACTGGAGTGGGTGCAGAGAAGATTTACCAGGATGTTGCACTGGAGAGGGTGCAGAGGAAATTTAACAGGATGTTGCACTAGAGAGGGTACAGAGGAGATTTACCAGGATGTTGCACGAGAGAGGGTACAGAGGAGATTTACCAGGATGTTGCAGTGGAGAGGGTACAGAGGAGACTTATCAGGATGTTGCACGAGAGAGGGTACAGAGGAGATTTACCAGGATGTTGCACTGGAGAGGGTACAGAGGAGATTTACCTGGATGTTTGCACGAGAGAGGGTACAGAGGAGATTTACCAGGATGTTGCACAAGAGAGGGTACAGAGGAGATTTTCCAGGATGTTGCACTGGAGAGGGGACAGAGGAGATTTACCAGGATGTTGCACTAGAGAGGGTACAGAGGAGATTAACCAGGATGTTGCACCAGAGAGGGTACAGAGGAGATTTACCAGGATGTTGCACTGGAGAGGTTGCAGAGGAGATTTACCTGGATGTTTGCACCAGAGAGGGTACAGAGGAGATTTACCAGGATGTTGCACTAGAGAGGGTACAGAGGAGATTTTCCAGGATGTTGCACTGGAGAGGGGACAGAGGAAATTTACCAGGATGTTGCACTAGATAGGGTACAGAGGAGATTTACCAGGATGTTGCACTGGAGAGGGTACAGAGGAGACTAACCAGGATGTTGCACTGGAGAGGGTACAGAGGAGATTTATCGGGATGTTGCACTAGAGAGGGTACAGAGGAGATTTATCAGGATGTTGCACTGGAGAGGGTATAGAGGAGATTTACCAGGATGTTGCACCAGAGTGGGTTCGGAGGAGATTTACCAGGATGTTGCACTAGAGAGGGTACAGAGGAGATTTATCAGGATGTTGCACTGGAGAGGGTATAGAGGAGATTTACCAGGATGTTGCACCAGAGAGGGTGCAGAGGAGATTTACCAGAATGTTGCACTAGAGAGGGTACAGAGGAGATTTACCAGGATATTGCACGAGAGAGGGCGCAGAGGAGATTTACCAGGATGTTGCAGTGGAGAGGGTACAGAGAAGATTTACCAGGATGTTGCACTAGAGAGGGTACAGGGGAGATTTACCAGGATATTGCACGAGAGAGGGTACAGAGGAGATTTACCAGGATGTTGCAGTGGAGAGGGTACAGAGGAGATTTACCAGGATATTGCACGAGAGAGGGTGCAGAGGAGATTTAACAGGATGTCGCAGTGGAGAGGGTACAGAGGAGATTTACCAGGATGATGCACTAGAGTGGGTACAGAGGAGATTTACCAGGATGTTGCACTAGAGAGGGTACAGAGGAGATTTACCAGGATGTTGCACTCGAGAGGGTACAGAGGAGATTTACCCGGATGTTGCGCCAGAGAGGGTACAGAGGAGATTTACCAGGATGTTGCACTGGAGAGGGTACAGAGGAGATTTACCAGGATGTTGCACTAGAGAGGGTACAGAGGAGATTTACCAGGATGTTGCAGTGGAGAGGGTACAGAGGAGATTTATCAGGATGTTGCACTAGAGAGGGTACAAAGGAGATTTACCAGGATGTTGCACTGGAGAGGGTGCAGAGGAGATTTACCAGGATGTTGCACTGGAGTGGGTGCAGAGGAGATTTACCAGGATGTTGCACTGGAGAGGGTGCAGAGGAGATTTAACAGGATGTTGCACTAGAGAGGGTACAGAGGCGATTTACCATGATGTTGCACGAGAGAGGGTACAGAGGAGATATACCAGGATGTTGCACGAGAGAGGGTACAGAGGAGATTTACCAGGATGTTGCAGTGGAGAGGGTACAGAGGAGACTTATCAGGATGTTGCACGAGAGAGGGTACAAAGGAGATTTACCAGGATGTTGCACTGGAGAGGGTGCAGAGGAGATTTACCAGGATGTTGCACTGGAGAGGGTGCAGAGGAGATTTACCCTGAGGTTGCACTGGAGAGGGTGCAGAGGAGATTTACCAGGATGGTGCACTGGAGAGGGTGCAGAGGAGATTTACCAGGATGTTGCACTGGAGAGGGTGCAGAGGAGATTTACCAGGATGTTGCACTGGAGAGGGTGCAGAGGAGATTTACCCGGATGTTGCACCAGAAAGGGTACAGAGGAGATTTATCAGGATGTTACAGTGGAGAGGGTGCAGAGGAGATTTACCAGGATGTTGCACTGGAGAGGGTACAGAGGAGATTTACCAGGATGTTGCACTAGAGAGGGTGCAGAGGAGATTTACCCGGATGTTGCACTAGAGAGGGTACAGAAGAGATTTACCAGGATGTTGCACTAGAGAGGGTATAGAGGAGATTTACCAGGATGTTGCACTAGAGAGGGTGCAGAGGAGATTTACCAGGATGTTGCACTGGAGAGGGGACAGAGGAGATTTACCAGGATGTTGCACTGGAGAGGGTACAGAGGAAATTTACCAGGATGGTGCACTGGAGAGGGTGCAGAGGAGATTTACCAGGATGTTGCACTAGAGAGGGTACAGAGGAGATTTACCAGGATGTTGCACGAGAGAGGGTACAGAGGAGATTTACCAGGATGTTGCAGTGGAGAGGGTACAGAGGAGACTTATCAGGATGTTGCACGAGAGAGGGTACAGAGGAGATTTACCAGGATGTTGCACTGGAGAGGGTACAGAGGAGATTTACCTGGATGTTTGCACGAGAGAGGGTACAGAGGAGATTTACCAGGATGTTGCACAAGAGAGGGTACAGAGGAGATTTTCCAGGATGTTGCACTGGAGAGGGGACAGAGGAGATTTACCAGGATGTTGCACTAGAGAGGGTACAGAGGAGATTAACCAGGATGTTGCACCAGAGAGGGTACAGAGGAGATTTACCAGGATGTTGCACTGGAGAGGTTGCAGAGGAGATTTACCTGGATGTTTGCACCAGAGAGGGTACAGAGGAGATTTACCAGGATGTTGCACTAGAGAGGGTACAGAGGAGATTTTCCAGGATGTTGCACTGGAGAGGGGACAGAGGAAATTTACCAGGATGTTGCACTAGATAGGGTACAGAGGAGATTTACCAGGATGTTGCACTGGAGAGGGTACAGAGGAGACTAACCAGGATGTTGCACTGGAGAGGGTACAGAGGAGATTTATCGGGATGTTGCACTAGAGAGGGTACAGAGGAGATTTATCAGGATGTTGCACTGGAGAGGGTATAGAGGAGATTTACCAGGATGTTGCACCAGAGTGGGTTCGGAGGAGATTTACCAGGATGTTGCACTAGAGAGGGTACAGAGGAGATTTATCAGGATGTTGCACTGGAGAGGGTATAGAGGAGATTTACCAGGATGTTGCACCAAAGAGGGTGCAGAGGAGATTTACCAGAATGTTGCACTAGAGAGGGTACAGAGGAGATTTACCAGGATATTGCACGAGAGAGGGCGCAGAGGAGATTTACCAGGATGTTGCAGTGGAGAGGGTACAGAGAAGATTTACCAGGATGTTGCACTAGAGAGGGTACAGGGGAGATTTACCAGGATATTGCACGAGAGAGGGTACAGAGGAGATTTACCAGGATGTTGCAGTGGAGAGGGTACAGAGGAGATTTACCAGGATATTGCACGAGAGAGGGTGCAGAGGAGATTTAACAGGATGTCGCAGTGGAGAGGGTAAGAGGAGATTTACCAGGATGATGCACTAGAGTGGGTACAGAGGAGATTTACCAGGATGTTGCACTAGAGAGGGTACAGAGGAGATTTACCAGGATGTTGCACTCGAGAGGGTACAGAGGAGATTTACCCGGATGTTGCGCCAGAGAGGGTACAGAGGAGATTTACCAGGATGTTGCACTGGAGAGGGTACAGAGGAGATTTACCAGGATGTTGCACTAGAGAGGGTACAGAGGAGATTTACCAGGATGTTGCAGTGGAGAGGGTACAGAGGAGATTTATCAGGATGTTGCACTAGAGAGGGTACAAAGGAGATTTACCAGGATGTTGCACTGGAGAGGGTGCAGAGGAGATTTACCAGGATGTTGCACTGGAGTGGGTGCAGAGGAGATTTACCAGGATGTTGCACTGGAGAGGGTGCAGAGGAGATTTAACAGGATGTTGCACTAGAGAGGGTACAGAGGCGATTTACCATGATGTTGCACGAGAGAGGGTACAGAGGAGATATACCAGGATGTTGCACGAGAGAGGGTACAGAGGAGATTTACCAGGATGTTGCAGTGGAGAGGGTACAGAGGAGACTTATCAGGATGTTGCACGAGAGAGGGTACAAAGGAGATTTACCAGGATGTTGCACTGGAGAGGGTGCAGAGGAGATTTACCAGGATGTTGCACTGGAGAGGGTGCAGAGGAGATTTACCCGGAGGTTGCACTGGAGAGGGTGCAGAGGAGATTTACCAGGATGGTGCACTGGAGAGGGTGCAGAGGAGATTTACCAGGATGTTGCACTGGAGAGGGTGCAGAGGAGATTTACCAGGATGTTGCACTGGAGAGGGTGCAGAGGAGATTTACCCGGATGTTGCACCAGAGAGGGTACAGAGGAGATTTATCAGGATGTTACAGTGGAGAGGGTGCAGAGGAGATTTACCAGGATGTTGCACTGGAGAGGGTACAGAGGAGATTTACCAGGATGTTGCACTAGAGAGGGTGCAGAGGAGATTTACCCGGATGTTGCACTAGAGAGGGTACAGAAGAGATTTACCAGGATGTTGCACTAGAGAGGGTATAGAGGAGATTTACCAGGATGTTGCACTAGAGAGGGTGCAGAGGAGATTTACCAGGATGTTGCACTGGAGAGGGGACAGAGGAGATTTACCAGGATGTTGCACTGGAGAGGGTACAGAGGAAATTTACCAGAATGGTGCACTGGAGAGGGTGCAGAGGAGATTTACCAGGATGTTGCACTGGAGAGTGTACAGAGAACATTTACCAGGATGGTGCACTGGAGAGGGTACAGAGGAGATTTACCAGGATGTTGCACTAGAGAGGGTACAGAGGAGATTTACCAGGATGTTGCACTAGAGAGGGTGCAGAGGGGATTTACTAGGATGTTGCACGAGAGACGGTACAGAGGAGATTTACCAGGATGTTGCAGTGGAGAGGGTACAGAGGAGATTTACCAGGATGTTGCACTGGAGAGGGTACAGAGGAGATTTACCTGGATGTTTGCACTAGAGAGGGTACAGAGGAGATTTACCAGGATGTTGCACTAGAGAGGGTACAGAGGAGATTTTCCAGGATGTTGCACTAGAGAGGGGACAGAGGAGATTTACCAGGATGTTGCACTAGAGAGGGTACAGAGGAGATTTACCAGGATGTTGCACCAGAGAGGGTACAGAGGAGATTTACCAGGATGTTGCACTAGAGAGGGTACAGAGGAGATTTACCAGGATGTTGCACTAGAGAGGGTACAGAGGGGATTGATCAGGATGTTGCACTAGAGAGGGGACAGAGGAGATTTACCAGGATGTTGCACTAGAGAGGGTACAGAGGGGATTTGTCAGGATGTTGCACTGGAGAGGGGACAGAGGAGATTTACCAGGATGTTGCACTAGAGAGGGTACGGAGGAGATTTACCAGGATGTTGGACTAGAGAGGGTACATAGGAGATTTATCAGGATGTTGCACTAGAGAGGGTACAGAGGAGATTTATCAGGATGTTGCATTGGAGAGGGCACAGAGGAGATTTACCAGGATGTTGCACTAGAGAGGGTACAGAGGAGATTTACCAGGATGTTGCACTGGAGAGGATGCAGAGGAGATTTACCAGGATGTTGCACTGGAGAGGGTGCAGAGGAGATTTACCAGGATGTTGCACTAGAGAGGGTGCAGAGGTGATTTACCAGGATGTTGCACTAGAGAGTGTACAGAGGAGATTTACCAGGATGTTGCACTCGAGAGGGTGCAGAGGAGATTTACCAGGATGTTGCACTAGAGAGTGTACAGAGGAGATTTACCAGGATGTTGCACTCGAGAGGGTGCAGAGGTGATTTACCAGGATGTTGCACTCGAGAGGGTACAGAGGAGATTTACCAGGATGTTGCACTGGAGAGGGTACAGAGGAGATTTACCTGGATGTTGCACTGGAGAGGGTACAGAGGAGATTTACCAGGATGTTGCACTGGAGAGGGTGCAGAGGTGATTTAACAGGATGTTGCACTAGAGAGGGTACAGAGGAGATTTACCAGGATATTGCACTGGAGAGGGTACAGAGGAGATTTACCAGGATGTTGCACTAGAGAGGGTACAGTGGAGATTTGCCAGGATGTTGCACTGGAGAGGGTACAGGGGAGATTTACCAAGATGTTGCACTAGAGAGGGCACAGAGGAGATTTTCCAGGATGTACCACTGGAGAGGGTGTAGAGGAGATTTGCCAGGATGTTGCACCGGAAAGCGTACAGGGGAGATTTACCAGGATGTTGCACTAGAGAGGGCACAGAGGAGATTTTCCAGGATGTTGCACTGGAGATGGTGCAGAGGAGATTTACCAGGATGTTGCACTCGAGAGGGTGCAGAGGAGATTTACCAGGATGTTGCACTAGAAAGGGTACACAGGAGATTTACCAGGATGTTGCACTAGAGAGGGTACAGAGGAGATTTACCAGGTTGTTGCACTAGAGAGGGTACAGAGGAGATTTACCAGGATTTTGCACAAGAGACGGTACAGAGGAGATTTACCAGGATGTTGCACTGGAGAGGGTGCAGAGGAGATTTACCAGGATGTTGCACGAGATAGGGTACAGAGGAGATTTACCAGGATGTTGCACTCGAGAGGGTACAGAGGAGATTTACCAGGATGTTGCACTGGAGAGGGTGCAGAGGAGATTTACCAGGATGTTGCACTGGAGAGTGTGCAGAGGAGATTTACCCGGATGTTGCACCAGAGAGGGTGCAGAGGAGATTTACCAGGATGTTGCACTGGAGAGGGTGCAGAGGAGATTTACCAGGATGTTGCACTGGAGAGGGTGCAGAGGAGATTTACCAGGATGTTGCACTAGAGAGGGTACAGAGGCGATTTACCAGGATGTTGCACTGGAGAGGGTGCAGAGGAGATTTACCCGGATGTTGCGCCAGAGAGGGTACAGAGGAGATTTATCAGGATGTTGCACTAGAGAGGGTACAAAGGAGATTTACCAGGATGTTGCACTGGAGAGGGTGCAGAGGAGATTTATCAGGATGTTGCACGAGAGAGGGTACAAAGGAGATTTACCAGGATGTTGCACTGGAGAGTGTGCAGAGGAGATTTACCAGGATGTTGCACTGGAGTGGGTGCAGAGAAGATTTACCAGGATGTTGCACTGGAGAGGGTGCAGAGGAAATTTAACAGGATGTTGCACTAGAGAGGGTACAGAGGAGATTTACCAGGATGTTGCACGAGAGAGGGTACAGAGGAGATTTACCAGGATGTTGCAGTGGAGAGGGTACAGAGGAGATTTACCAGGATGTTGCACTGGAGAGGGTACAGAGGAGACTTATCAGGATGTTGCACGAGAGAGGGTACAAAGGAGATTTACCCGGATGTTGCACCAGAGAGGGTGCAGAGGGGATTTACTAGGATGTTGCACGAGAGAGAGTACAGAGCAGATTTACCAGGATGTTGCACTGGAGAGGGTACAGAGGAGATTTACCTGGATGTTTGCACGAGAGAGGGTACAGAGGAGATTTACCAGGATGTTGCACTAGAGAGGGTACAGAGGAGATTTTCCAGGATGTTGCACTGGAGAGGGGACAGAGGAGATTTACCAGGATGTTGCACTAGAGAGGGTACAGAGGAGATTTACCAGGATGTTGCACTGGAGAGGGTACAGAGGAGATTTACCAGGATGTTGCACTAGAGAGGGTACAGAGGAGATTTACCAGGATGTTGCACTGGAGAGGGTACAGAGGAGATTAACCAGGATGTTGCACCAGAGAGGGTACAGAGGAGATTTACCAGGATGTTGCACTAGAGAGGGTACGGAGGAGATTTACCAGGATGTTGCACTAGAGAGTGTAAAGAGGAGATTTACCAGGATGTTGCACTGGAGAGGGTACAGAGGAGATTGACCAGGATGTTGCACTCGAGAGGGTGCAGAGGTGATTTACCTGGATGTTGCACTAGAGAGGGTACAGGGGAGATTTACCAGGATGTTGCACTGGAGAGGGTACAGAGGAGATTTACCTGGATGTTGCACTGGAGAGGGTACAGAGGAGATTTACCAGGATGTTGCACTAGAGAGGGTGCAGAGGTGATTTACCAGGATGTTGCACTAGAGAGGGTACAGAGGAGATTTACCAGGATATTGCACTGGAGAGTGTACAGAGGAGATTTACCAGGATGTTGCACTAGAGAGGGTTCGGAGGAGATTTACCAGGATGTTGCACTAGAGAGGGTACAGAGGAGATTTATCAGGATGTTGCACTGGAGAGGGTATAGAGGAGATTTACCAGGATGTTGCACCAGAGAGGGTGCAGAGGAGATTTACCAGGGTGTTGCACTAGAGAGGGTACAGAGGAGATTTACCAGGATATTGCACGAGAGAGGGTACAGAGGAGATTTACCAGGATGTTGCACTCGAGAGGGTGCAGAGGAGATTTACCAGGATGTTGCACTAGAAAGGGTACACACAAGATTTACCAGGATGTTGCACTAGAGAGGGTACAGAGGAGATTTACCAGGATGTTGCACTAGAGAGGGTACAGAGGAGATTTACCAGGATTTTGCACTAGAGACGGTACAGAGGAGATTTACCAGGATGTTGCACTGGAGAGGGTGCAGAGGAGATTTACCAGGATGTTGCACAAGAGAGGGTACAGAGGAGATTTACCAGGGTGTTGCACTGGAGGGGACACAGAGGAGATTTACCAGGATGTTGCACTAGATAGGGTACAGAGGAGATTTACCAGGATGTTGAACTAGAGAGGGTACAGAGGAGATTTACCAGGATGTTGCACTAGAGAGTGTAAAAAGGAGATTTACCAGGATGTTGCACTGGAGAGGGTACAGAGGAGATTGACCAGGATGTTGCACTCGAGAGGGTGCAGAGGTGATTTACCAGGATGTTGCACTAGAGAGGGTACAGGGGAGATTTACCAGGATATTGCACTGGAGAGCGTACAGAGGAGATGTACCTGGATTTTGCACTGGAGAGGGTACAGGGGAGCTTTACCAGGATGTTGCGCGAGAGAGGGCACAGAGGAGATTTACCAGGATGTTGCGCGAGAGAGGGCACAGAGGAGATTTTCCAGGATGTTCCACTGGAGAGGGTGTAGAGGAGATTTGCCAGGATGTTGCACTGGAGAGGGTGCAGAGGAGATTTACCAGGATGTTGCACAAGAGAGGGTACAGAGGAGATTTACCAGGGTGTTGCACTGGAGGGGACACAGAGGAGATTTACCAGGATGTTGCACTAGATAGGGTACAGAGGAGATTTACCAGGATGTTGCACTAGAGAGGGTACAGAGGAGATTTACCAGGATGTTGCACTAGAGAGTGTAAAGAGGAGATTTACCAGGATGTTGCACTGGAGAGGGTACAGAGGAGATTGACCAGGATGTTGCACTCGAGAGGGTGCAGAGGTGATTTACCAGGATGTTGCACTGGAGAGGGTACAGAGGAGATTTACCAGGATATTGCACTGGAGAGTGTACAGAGGAGATTTACCAGGATGTTGCACTCGAGAGGGTACAGAGGAGATTTGCCAGGATGTTGCACTGGAGAGGGTACAGGGGAGCTTTACCAGGATGTTGCGCGAGAGAGGGCACAGAGGAGATTTTCCAGGATGTTCCACTGGAGAGGGTGTAGAGGAGATTTGCCAGGATGTTGCACTGGAGCGCGTACATGGGAGATTTACCAGGATGTTGCACTAGAGAGGGCACAGAGGAGATTTTCCAGGATGTTGCACTAGAGAGGGTGAAAAGGAGATTTACCAGGATATTGCACTGGAGAGGGTACAGAGGAGATTTACCAGGGTGTTGCACTGGAGAGGGTACAGAGGAGATTTCCCAGGATGTTGCACTAGAGAGGGTACAGTGGAGATTTACCAGGATGTTGCACTAGAGAGGGTACAGAGGAGATTTACCAGGATGTTGCACTAGAGAGTGTACAGAGGAGATTTACCAGGATGTTGCACTGGAGAGGGTGCAGAGGAGATTTACCAGGATGTTGCACTAGAGAGGGTACAGAGGAGATTTAACAGGATGTTGCACTGGAGTGGGTGCAGAGGAGATTTACCAGGATGGTGCACTGGAGAGAGTGCAGAGGAGATTTACCAGGATGTTGCACTAGAGAGGGTGCAGAGGAGATTTACCAGGATGTTGCACTGGAGAGGGTGCAGAGGAGATTAACCCGGATGTTGCACTAGAGAGGGTACAAAGGAGATTTACCAGGATGTTGCAGTGGAGAGGGGACAGAGGAGATTTATCAGGATGCTGCACTAGAGAGGGTACAGAGGATATTTACCAGGATGTTGCACAAGAGAGGGTACAGAGGAGATTTACCAGGATGTTGCACGGGAGAGGGTACAGAGGAGATTTACCAGGATGTTGCACTATAGAGGGTACAGAGGAGATTTACCAGGATGTTGCACTGGAGAGGGTGCAGAGGAGATTTACCAGGATGTTGCACTGGAGAGGGTGCAGAGGAGATTTACCAGGATGTTGCACTGGAGAGGGTGCAGAGGAGATTTACCAGGATGTTGCACTGGAGATGGTGCAGAGGAGATTTACCAGGATGTTGCACTGGAGAGGGTGCAGAGGAGATTTACCAGGATGTTGCACTAGAGAGGGTACAGAGGCGATTTACCATGATGTTGCACGAGAGAGGGTACAGAGGAGATTTACCAGGATGTTGCACTCGAGTGGGGACAGAGGAGATTTACCAGGAGGTTGCACTAGAGAGGGTGCAGAGGTGAATTACCAGGATGTTGCACTAGAGAGGGTACAGAGGAGATTTACCAGGATGTTGCACTAGAGAGGGTGCAGAGGAGATTTACCAGGATGTTGCACTGGAGAGGGGACAGAGGAGATTTACCAGGATGTTGCACTCGAGAGGGTGCAGATGAGATTTACGAGGATGTTGCACTGGAGAGGGTACAGAGGAGACTAACCAGGATGTTGCACTAGAGAGGGTACAGAGGAGATTTATCGGGATGTTGCATTAGAGAGGGTACAGAGGAGATTTACCAGGATGTTGCAGTGGAGAGGGTGCAGAGGAGATTTACCAGGATGTTGCACTGGAGAGAGTGCAGAGGAGATTTACCCGGATGTTGCACTGGAGAGGGTGCAGAGGAGATTTACCAGGATGGTGCACTGGAGAGGGTACAGAGGAGATTTACCAGGATGTTGCACTGGAGAGGGTGCAGAGGAGATTTACCCGGATGTTGCACTGGAGAAGGTGCAGAGGAGATTTACCAGGATGTTGCACTGGAGAGGGTACAGAGGAGATTTACCAGGATGTTGCACTGGAGAGGGTACAGAGGAGATTTCCCAGGATGTTGCACTGGAGAGGGTGCAGAGGAGATTCACCAGGATGTTGCACTCGAGTGGGGACAGAGGAGATTTACCAGGATGTTGCACTGGAGAGGGTACAGAGGAGATTTACCAGGATGTTGCACTGGAGAGGGTACACAGGAGACTAACCAGGATGTTGCACTAGAGAGGGTACAGAGGAGATTTATCGGGATGTTGCACTAGAGAGGGTACAGAGGAGATTTATCAGGATGTTGCACTGGAGAGGGTATAGAGGAGATTTACCAGGATGTTGCACCAGAGTGGGTTCGGAGGAGATTTACCAGGATGTTGCACTAGAGAGGGTACAGAGGAGATTTATCAGGATGTTGCACTGGAGAGGGTATAGAGGAGATTTACCAGGATGTTGCACCAGAGAGGGTGCAGAGGAGATTTACCAGGATGTTGCACTAGAGAGGGTACAGAGGAGGTTTACCAGGATGTTGCACGAGAGAGGGTACAGAGGAGATTTACCAGGATGTTGCACGAGAGAGGGTACAGAGGAGATTTACCAGGATATTGCACGAGAGTGGGTACAGAGGAGATTTACCAGGATGTTGCACTGGAGAGGGTACAGAGGAGACTAACCAGGATGTTGCACTAGAGAGGGTACAGAGGAGATTTATCGGGATGTTGCACTAGAGAGGGTACAGAGGAGATTTATCAGGATGTTGCACTGGAGAGGGTATAGAGGAAATTTACCAGGATGTTGCACCAGAGTGGGTTCGGAGGAGATTTACCAGGATGTTGCACTAGAGAGGGTACAGAGGAGATTTATCAGGATGTTGCACTGGAGAGGGTATAGAGGAGATTTACCAGGATGTTGCACCAGAGAGGGTGCAGAGGAGATTTACCAGGATGTTGCACTAGAGAGGGTACAGAGGAGATTTACCAGGATATTGCACGAGAGAGGGTACAGAGGAGATTTACCAGGATGTTGCAGTGGAGAGGGTACAGAGGAGATTTACCAGGATGTTGCCCTGGAGCGGGTACAGAGGAGATTTATCGGGATGTTGCACTAGAGAGGGTACAGAGGAGATTTATCAGGATGTTGCACTCGAGAGGGTACAGTGGAGATTTACCAGGATATTGCACGAGAGAGGGTACAGAGGAGATTTACCAGGATGTTGCAGTGGAGAGGGTACAGAGGAGATTTACGAGGATATTGCACGAGAGAGGGTACAGAGGAGATTTACCAGGATGTTGCAGTGGAGAGGGTACAGAGGAGATTTACCAGGATGTTGCACTAGAGAGGGTACAGAGGAGATTTACCAGGATGTTGCACTCGAGAGGGTGCAGAGGAGATTTACCAGGATGTTGCACTAGAAAGGGTACATAGGAAATTTACCAGGATGTTGCACGAGAGACGGTACAGAGGAGATTTACCAGGATGTTGCACTCGAGAGGGTACAGAGGAGATTTACCAGGATGTTGCACTGGAGAGGGTGCAGAGGAGATTTACCAGGATGTTGCACTCGAGAGGGTACAGAGGAGATTTACCAGGATTTTGCACTAGAGACGGTACAGAGGAGATTTACCAGGATGTTGCACTGGAGAGGGGACAGAGGAGATTTACCAGGATGTTGCACGAGAGAGGGTACAGAGGAGATTTACCAGGATGTTGCACTCGAGAGTGTAAAGAGGAGATTTACCAGGATGTTGCACTGGAGAGGGTGCAGAGGAGATTTACCAGGATGTTGCACTCGAGAGGGTACAGAGGAGATTTATCAGGATGTTGCACTAGAGAGGGTACAGAGGCGATTTACCATGATGTTGCACTAGAGAGGGTACAGAGGAGATTTACCAGGATGTTGCACTGGAGACGGTACAGAGGAGATTTACCAGGATGTTGCACTGGAGAGGGTGCAGAGGAAATTTACCCGGATGTTGCGCCAGAGAGGGTACAGAGGAGATTTTTCCAGGATGTTGCACTAGAGAGGGTACAGAGGAGATTTACCAGGATGTTGCACGAGAGAGGGTACAGAGGAGATTTACCAGGATGTTGCAGTGGAGAGGGTACAGAGGAGATTTACCAGGGTGTTGCACTGGAGAGGGTACAGAGGAGATTTACCAGGATGTTGCACGAGAGAGGGTGCAGAGGAGATTTACCAGGATGTTGCACTCGAGTGGGGACAGAGGAGATTTACCAGGATGTTGCACTGGAGAGGGTACAGAGGAGATTTACCAGGATGTTGCACTGGAGAGGGTACAGAGGAGACTAACCAGGATGTTGCACTAGAGAGGGTACAGAGGAGATTTATCGGGATGTTGCACTAGAGAGGGTACAGAGGAGATTTATCAGGATGTTGCACTGGAGAGGGTACAGAGGAGATTAATCAGGATGTTGCACTAGAGAGGGAACAAAGGAGATTTACCAGGATGTTGCACTGGAGAGGGTGCAGAGGAGATTTACCAGGATGTTGCACTGGAGTGGGTGCAGAGGAGATTTACCAGGATGTTGCACTGGAGAGGGTGCAGAGGAGATTTACCAGGATGTTGCACTAGATAGGGTACAGAGGAGATTTACCAGGATGTTGCACTAGAGAGTGTACAGAGGAGATTTACCAGGATGTTGCACTGGAGAGGGTGCAGAGGAGATTTACCAGGATGTTGCACTAGAGAGGGTACAGAGGAGATTTACCAGGATGTTGCACTAGAGAGTGTACAGAGGAGATTTACCAGGATATTGCACGAGAGAGGGTACAGAGGAGATTTACCAGGATGTTGCAGTGGAGAGGGTACAGAGGAGATTTACCAGGATGTTGCCCTGGAGCGGGTACAGAGGAGATTTATCGGGATGTTGCACTAGAGAGGGTACAGAGGAGATTTATCAGGATGTTGCACTCGAGAGGGTACAGTGGAGATTTACCAGGATATTGCACGAGAGAGGGTACAGAGGAGATTTACCAGGATGTTGCAGTGGAGAGGGTACAGAGGAGATTTACGAGGATATTGCACGAGAGAGGGTACAGAGGAGATTTACCAGGATGTTGCAGTGGAGAGGGTACAGAGGAGATTTGCCAGGATGTTGCACTAGAGAGGGTACAGAGGAGATTTACCAGGATGTTGCACTCGAGAGGGTGCAGAGGAGATTTACCAGGATGTTGCACTAGAAAGGGTACATAGGAAATTTACCAGGATGTTGCACGAGAGACGGTACAGAGGAGATTTACCAGGATGTTGCACTCGAGAGGGTACAGAGGAGATTTACCAGGATGTTGCACTAGATAGGGTACAGAGGAGATTTACCAGGATGTTGCACTGGAGAGGGTACAGAGGAGATTTATCGGGATGTTGCACTAGAGAGGGTACAGAGGAGATTTATCAGGATGTTGCACTGGAGAGGGTATAGAGGAGATTTACCAGGATGTTGCACCAGAGTGGGTTCGGAGGAGATTTACCAGGATGTTGCACTAGAGAGGGTACAGAGGAGATTTATCAGGATGTTGCACTGGAGAGGGTATAGAGGAGATTTACCAGGATGTTGCACCAGAGAGGGTGCAGAGGAGATTTACCAGAATGTTGCACTAGAGAGGGTACAGAGGAGATTTACCAGGATATTGCACGAGAGAGGGCGCAGAGGAGATTTACCAGGATGTTGCAGTGGAGAGGGTACAGAGAAGATTTACCAGGATGTTGCACTAGAGAGGGTACAGGGGAGATTTACCAGGATATTGCACGAGAGAGGGTACAGAGGAGATTTACCAGGATGTTGCAGTGGAGAGGGTACAGAGGAGATTTACCAGGATATTGCACGAGAGAGGGTGCAGAGGAGATTTAACAGGATGTCGCAGTGGAGAGGGTACAGAGGAGATTTACCAGGATGATGCACTAGAGTGGGTACAGAGGAGATTTACCAGGATGTTGCACTAGAGAGGGTACAGAGGAGATTTACCAGGATGTTGCACTCGAGAGGGGACAGAGGAGATTTACCCGGATGTTGCGCCAGAGAGGGTACAGAGGAGATTTACCAGGATGTTGCACTGGAGAGGGTACAGAGGAGATTTACCAGGATGTTGCACTAGAGAGGGTACAGAGGCGATTTACCATGATGTTGCACGAGAGAGGGTACAGAGGAGATATACCAGGATGTTGCACGAGAGAGGGTACAGAGGAGATTTACCAGGATGTTGCAGTGGAGAGGGTACAGAGGAGACTTATCAGGATGTTGCACGAGAGAGGGTACAAAGAAGATTTACCAGGATGTTGCACTGGAGAGGGTGCAGAGGAGATTTACCAGGATGTTGCACTGGAGAGGGTGCAGAGGAGATTTACCCGGATGTTGCACTGGAGAGGGTGCAGAGGAGATTTACCAGGATGGTGCACTGGAGAGGGTGCAGAGGAGATTTACCAGGATGTTGCACTGGAGAGGGTGCAGAGGAGATTTACCAGGATGTTGCACTGGAGAGGGTGCAGAGGAGATTTACCCGGATGTTGCACCAGAGAGGGTACAGAGGAGATTTATCAGGATGTTACAGTGGAGAGGGTGCAGAGGAGATTTACCAGGATGTTGCACTGGAGAGGGTACAGAGGAGATTTACCAGGATGTTGCACTAGAGAGGGTGCAGAGGAGATTTACCCGGATGTTGCACTAGAGAGGGTACAGAAGAGATTTACCAGGATGTTGCACTAGAGAGGGTATAGAGGAGATTTACCAGGATGTTGCACTAGAGAGGGTGCAGAGGAGATTTACCAGGATGTTGCACTGGAGAGGGGACAGAGGAGATTTACCAGGATGTTGCACTGGAGAGGGTGCAGAGGAGATTTACCAGGATGTTGCACTGGAGAGGGTACAGAGGAGATTTACCAGGATGTTGCACTCGAGAGGGTACAGAGGAGATTTACCAGGATGTTGCACTAGAGAGGGTGCAGAGGGGATTTACTAGGATGTTGCACGAGAGACGGTACAGAGGAGATTTACCAGGATGTTGCAGTGGAGAGGGTACAGAGGAGATTTACCAGGATGTTGCACTGGAGAGGGTACAGAGGAGATTTACCTGGATGTTTGCACTAGAGAGGGTACAGAGGAGATTTACCAGGATGTTGCACTAGAGAGGGTACAGAGGAGATTTTCCAGGATGTTGCACTAGAGAGGGGACAGAGGAGATTTACCAGGATGTTGCACTAGAGAGGGTACAGAGGAGATTTACCAGGATGTTGCACCGGAGAGGGTACAGAGGAGATTTACCAGGATGTTGCACTAGAGAGGGTACAGAGGAGATTTACCAGGATGTTGCACTAGAGAGGGTACAGAGGGGATTGATCAGGATGTTGCACTAGAGAGGGGACAGAGGAGATTTACCAGGATGTTGCACTAGAGAGGGTACAGAGGGGATTTGTCAGGATGTTGCACTGGAGAGGGGACAGAGGAGATTTACCAGGATGTTGCACTAGAGAGGGTACAGAGGAGATTTACCAGGATGTTGGACTAGAGAGGGTACATAGGAGATTTATCAGGATGTTGCACTAGAGAGGGTACAGAGGAGATTTATCAGGATGTTGCATTGGAGAGGGCACAGAGGAGATTTACCAGGATGTTGCACTAGAGAGGGTACAGAGGAGATTTACCAGGATGTTGCACTGGAGAGGATGCAGAGGAGATTTACCAGGATGTTGCACTGGAGAGGGTGCAGAGGAGATTTACCAGGATGTTGCACTAGAGAGGGTGCAGAGGTGATTTACCAGGATGTTGCACTAGAGAGTGTACAGAGGAGATTTACCAGGATGTTGCACTCGAGAGGGTGCAGAGGAGATTTACCAGGATGTTGCACTAGAGAGTGTACAGAGGAGATTTACCAGGATGTTGCACTCGAGAGGGTGCAGAGGTGATTTACCAGGATGTTGCACTCGAGAGGGTACAGAGGAGATTTACCAGGATGTTGCACTAGAGAGGGTACAGAGGAGATTTACCAGGATATTGCACTGGAGAGGGTACAGAGGAGATTTACCAGGATGTTGCACTAGAGAGGGTACAGTGGAGATTTGCCAGGATGTTGCACTGGAGAGGGTACAGGGGAGATTTACCAAGATGTTGCACTAGAGAGGGCACAGAGGAGATTTTCCAGGATGTACCACTGGAGAGGGTGTAGAGGAGATTTGCCAGGATGTTGCACCGGAAAGCGTACAGGGGAGATTTACCAGGATGTTGCACTAGAGAGGGCACAGAGGAGATTTTCCAGGATGTTGCACTGGAGATGGTGCAGAGGAGATTTACCAGGATGTTGCACTAGAAAGGGTACACAGGAGATTTACCAGGATGTTGCACTAGAGAGGGTACAGAGGAGATTTACCAGGTTGTTGCACTAGAGAGGGTACAGAGGAGATTTACCAGGATTTTGCACAAGAGACGGTACAGAGGAGATTTACCAGGATGTTGCACTGGAGAGGGTGCAGAGGAGATTTACCAGGATGTTGCACGAGAGAGGGTACAGAGGAAATTTACAAGGGTGTTGCACTGGAGAGGCTACAGAGGAGATTTACCAGGATGTTGCACTAGATAGGGTACAGAGGAGATTTACCAGGATGTTGCACTAGAGAGGGTACAGAGGAGATTTACCAGGATGTTGCACTAGAGAGTGTAAAGAAGAGATTTACCAGGATGTTGCACTGGAGAGGGTGCAGAGGAGATTTACCAGGATGTTGCACGAGAGAGAGTACAGAGGAGATTTACCAGGATGTTGCACGAGAGAGGGTGCAGAGGAGATTTACCAGGATGTTGCACTCGAGAGGGTACAGAGAAGATTTACCAGGATGTTGCACTGGAGAGGGTACAGAGGAGATTTACCAGGATGCTGCACTGGAGAGGGTGCAGAGGAGATTTACCCGGATGTTGCACTAGAGAGGGTACAGAGGAGATTTATCAGGATGTTGCACGAGAGAGGGTACAGAGGAGATTTACCAGGTTGTTGCAGTGGAGAGGGTACAGAGGAGATTTACCCGGATGTTGCACGAGATAGGGTACAGAGGAGATTTACCAGGATGTTGCACTCGAGAGGGTACAGAGGAGATTTACCAGGATGTTGCACTGGAGAGGGTGCAGAGGAGATTTACCAGGATGTTGCACTGGAGAGTGTGCAGAGGAGATTTACCCGGATGTTGCACCGGAGAGGGTGCAGAGGAGATTTACCAGGATGTTGCACTGGAGAGGGTGCAGAGGAGATTTACCAGGATGTTGCACTGGAGAGTGTGCAGAGGAGATTTACCAGGATGTTGCACTAGAGAGGGTACAGAGGCGATTTACCAGGATGTTGCACTGGAGAGGGTGCAGAGGAGATTTACCCGGATGTTGCGCCAGAGAGGGTACAGAGGAGATTTATCAGGATGTTGCACTAGAGAGGGTACAAAGGAGATTTACCAGGATGTTGCACTGGAGAGGGTGCAGAGGAGATTTATCAGGATGTTGCACTAGAGAGGGTACAAAGGAGATTTACCAGGATGTTGCACTGGAGAGGGTGCAGAGGAGATTTACCAGGATGTTGCACTGGAGTGGGTGCAGAGAAGATTTACCAGGATGTTGCACTGGAGAGGGTGCAGAGGAAATTTAACAGGATGTTGCACTAGAGAGGGTACAGAGGAGATTTACCAGGATGTTGCACGAGAGAGGGTACAGAGGAGATTTACCAGGATGTTGCAGTGGAGAGGGTACAGAGGAGATTTACCAGGATGTTGCACTGGAGAGGGTACAGAGGAGACTTATCAGGATGTTGCACGAGAGAGGGTACAAAGGAGATTTACCCGGATGTTGCACCAGAGAGGGTGCAGAGGGGATTTACTAGGATGTTGCACGAGAGAGAGTACAGAGCAGATTTACCAGGATGTTGCACTGGAGAGGGTACAGAGGAGATTTACCTGGATGTTTGCACGAGAGAGGGTACAGAGGAGATTTACCAGGATGTTGCACTAGAGAGGGTACAGAGGAGATTTTCCAGGATGTTGCACTGGAGAGGGGACAGAGGAGATTTACCAGGATGTTGCACTAGAGAGGGTACAGGGGAGATTTACCAGGATGTTGCACTAGAGAGGGTACAGAGGAGATTTACCAGGATGTTGCACTGGAGAGGGTACAGAGGAGATTTACCAGGATGTTGCACTAGAGAGGGTACAGAGGAGATTTACCAGGATGTTGCACTGGAGAGGGTACAGAGGAGATTAACCAGGATGTTGCACCAGAGAGGGTACAGAGGAGATTTACCAGGATGTTGCACTAGAGAGTGTAAAGAGGAGATTTACCAGGATGTTGCACTGGAGAGGGTACAGAGGAGATTGACCAGGATGTTGCACTCGAGAGGGTGCAGAGGTGATTTACCTGGATGTTGCACTAGAGAGGGTACAGGGGAGATTTACCAGGATGTTGCACTGGAGAGGGTACAGAGGAGATTTACCTGGATGTTGCACTGGAGAGGGTACAGAGGAGATTTACCAGGATGTTGCACTAGAGAGGGTGCAGAGGTGATTTACCAGGATGTTGCACTAGAGAGGGTACAGAGGAGATTTACCAGGATATTGCACTGGAGAGTGTACAGAGGAGATTTACCAGGATGTTGCACTCGAGAGGGTGCAGATGAGATTTACGAGGATGTTGCACTGGAGAGGGTACAGAGGAGACTAACCAGGATGTTGCACTAGAGAGGGTACAGAGGAGATTTATCGGGATGTTGCATTAGAGAGGGTACAGAGGAGATTTACCAGGATGTTGCAGTGGAGAGGGTGCAGAGGAGATTTACCAGGATGTTGCACTGGAGAGAGTGCAGAGGAGATTTACCCGGATGTTGCACTGGAGAGGGTGCAGAGGAGATTTACCAGGATGGTGCACTGGAGAGGGTACAGAGGAGATTTACCAGGATGTTGCACTGGAGAGGGTGCAGAGGAGATTTACCCGGATGTTGCACTGGAGAAGGTGCAGAGGAGATTTACCAGGATGTTGCACTGGAGAGGGTACAGAGGAGATTTACCAGGATGTTGCACTGGAGAGGGTACAGAGGAGATTTCCCAGGATGTTGCACTGGAGAGGGTGCAGAGGAGATTCACCAGGATGTTGCACTCGAGTGGGGACAGAGGAGATTTACCAGGATGTTGCACTGGAGAGGGTACAGAGGAGATTTACCAGGATGTTGCACTGGAGAGGGTACACAGGAGACTAACCAGGATGTTGCACTAGAGAGGGTACAGAGGAGATTTATCGGGATGTTGCACTAGAAAGGGTACAGAGGAGATTTATCAGGATGTTGCACTGGAGAGGGTATAGAGGAGATTTACCAGGATGTTGCACCAGAGTGGGTTCGGAGGAGATTTACCAGGATGTTGCACTAGAGAGGGTACAGAGGAGATTTATCAGGATGTTGCACTGGAGAGGGTATAGAGGAGATTTACCAGGATGTTGCACCAGAGAGGGTGCAGAGGAGATTTACCAGGATGTTGCACTAGAATGGGTACAGAGGAGGTTTACCAGGATGTTGCACGAGAAAGGGTACAGAGGAGATTTACCAGGATGTTGCACGAGAGAGGGTACAGAGGAGATTTACCAGGATATTGCACGAGAGTGGGTACAGAGGAGATTTACCAGGATGTTGCACTGGAGAGGGTACAGAGGAGACTAACCAGGATGTTGCACTAGAGAGGGTACAGAGGAGATTTATCGGGATGTTGCACTAGAGAGGGTACAGAGGAGATTTATCAGGATGTTGCACTGGAGAGGGTATAGAGGAAATTTACCAGGATGTTGCACCAGAGTGGGTTCGGAGGAGATTTACCAGGATGTTGCACTGGAGAGGGGACAGAGGAGATTTATCAGGATGTTGCACTGGAGAGGGTATAGAGGAGATTTACCAGGATGTTGCACCAGAGAGGGTGCAGAGGAGATTTACCAGGATGTTGCACTAGAGAGGGTACAGAGGAGATTTAGCAGGATATTGCACGAGAGAGGGTACAGAGGAGATTTACCAGGATGTTGCAGTGGAGAGGGTACAGAGGAGATTTACCAGGATGTTGCCCTGGAGCGGGTACAGAGGAGATTTATCGGGATGTTGCACTAGAGAGGGTACAGAGGAGATTTATCAGGATGTTGCACTCGAGAGGGTACAGTGGAGATTTACCAGGATATTGCACGAGAGAGGGTACAGAGGAGATTTACCAGGATGTTGCAGTGGAGAGGGTACAGAGGAGATTTACGAGGATATTGCACGAGAGAGGGTACAGAGGAGATTTACCAGGATGTTGCAGTGGAGAGGGTACAGAGGAGATTTACCAGGATGTTGCACTAGAGAGGGTACAGAGGAGATTTACCAGGATGTTGCACTCGAGAGGGTGCAGAGGAGATTTACCAGGATGTTGCACTAGAAAGGGTACATAGGAAATTTACCAGGATGTTGCACGAGAGACGGTACAGAGGAGATTTACCAGGATGTTGCACTCGAGAGGGTACAGGGGAGATTTACCAGGATGTTGCACTGGAGAGGGTGCAGAGGAGATTTACCAGGATGTTGCACTCGAGAGGGTACAGAGGAGATTTACCAGGATTTTGCACTAGAGACGGTACAGAGGAGATTTACCAGGATGTTGCACTGGAGAGGGTGCAGAGGAGATTTACCAGGATGTTGCACTAGAGAGGGTACAGAGGAAATTTACCAGGGTGTTGCACTGGAGAGGCTACAGAGGAGATTTACCAGGATGTTGCACTAGATAGGGTACAGAGGAGATTTACCAGGATGTTGCACGAGAGAGGGTACAGAGGAGATTTACCAGGATGTTGCACTCGAGAGTGTAAAGAGGAGATTTACCAGGATGTTGCACTGGAGAGGGTGCAGAGGAGATTTACCAGGATGTTGCACTCGAGAGGGTACAGAGGAGATTTATCAGGATGTTGCACTAGAGAGGTTACAGAGGCGATTTACCATGATGTTGCACTAGAGAGGGTACAGAGGAGATTTACCAGGATGTTGCACTGGAGACGGTACAGAGGAGATTTACCAGGATGTTGCACTGGAGAGGGTGCAGAGGAAATTTACCCGGATGTTGCGCCAGAGAGGGTACAGAGGAGATTTACCAGGATGTTGCACTAGAGAGGGTACAGAGGAGATTTACCAGGATGTTGCACGAGAGAGGGTACAGAGGAGATTTACCAGGATGTTGCAGTGGAGAGGGTACAGAGGAGATTTACCAGGGTGTTGCACTGGAGAGGGTACAGAGGAGATTTACCAGGATGTTGCACGAGAGAGGGTGCAGAGGAGATTTACCAGGATGTTGCACTCGAGTGGGGACAGAGGAGATTTACCAGGATGTTGCACTGGAGAGGGTACAGAGGAGATTTACCAGGATGTTGCACTGGAGAGGGTACAGAGGAGACTAACCAGGATGTTGCACTAGAGAGGGTACAGAGGAGATTTATCGGGATGTTGCACCAGAGAGGGTACAGAGGAGATTTATCAGGATGTTGCACTGGAGAGGGTACAGAGGAGATTTATCAGGATGTTGCACTAGAGAGGGATCAAAGGAGATTTACCAGGATGTTGCACTGGAGAGGGTGCAGAGGAGATTTACCAGGATGTTGCACTGGAGTGGGTGCAGAGGAGATTTACCAGGATGTTGCACTGGAGAGGGTGCAGAGGAGATTTACCAGGATGTTGCACTAGATAGGGTACAGAGGAGATTTACCAGGATGTTGCACTCGAGAGGGTACAGAGGAGATTTACCAGGATGTTGCACTGGAGAGGGTGCAGAGGAGATTTACCAGGATGTTGCACTAGAGAGGGTACAGAGGAGATTTACCAGGATGTTGCACTAGAGAGTGTACAGAGGAGATTTACCAGGATATTGCACGAGAGAGGGTACAGAGGAGATTTACCAGGATGTTGCACTGGAGAGGGTACAGAGGAGATTTACGAGGATATTGCACGAGAGAGGGTACAGAGGAGATTTACCAGGATGTTGCAGTGGAGAGGGTACAGAGGAGATTTGCCAGGATGTTGCACTAGAGAGGGTACAGAGGAGATTTACCAGGATGTTGCACTCGAGAGGGTGCAGAGGAGATTTACCAGGATGTTGCACTAGAAAGGGTACATAGGAAATTTACCAGGATGTTGCACGAGAGACGGTACAGAGGAGATTTACCAGGATGTTGCACTCGAGAGGGTACAGAGGAGATTTACCAGGATGTTGCACTGGAGAGGGTGCAGAGGAGATTTACCAGGATGTTGCACTCGAGAGGGTACAGAGGAGATTTACCAGGATTTTGCACTAGAGACGGTACAGAGGAGATTTACCAGGATGTTGCACTGGAGAGGGTGCAGAGGAGATTTACCAGGATGTTGCACTAGAGAGGGTACAGAGGAAATTTACCAGGGTGTTGCACTGGAGAGGCTACAGAGGAGATTTACCAGGATGTTGCACTAGATAGGGTACAGAGGAGATTTACCAGGATGTTGCACGAGAGAGGGTACAGAGGAGATTTACCAGGATGTTGCACTCGAGAGTGTAAAGAGGAGATTTACCAGGATGTTGCACTGGAGAGGGTGCAGAGGAGATTTACCAGGATGTTGCACTCGAGAGGGTACAGAGGAGATTTATCAGGATGTTGCACTAGAGAGGGTACAGAGGCGATTTACCATGATGTTGCACTAGAGAGGGTACAGAGGAGATTTACCAGGATGTTGCACTGGAGACGGTACAGAGGAGATTTACCAGGATGTTGCACTGGAGAGGGTGCAGAGGAAATTTACCCGGATGTTGCGCCAGAGAGGGTACAGAGGAGATTTACCAGGATGTTGCACTAGAGAGGGTACAGAGGAGATTTACCAGGATGTTGCACGAGAGAGGGTACAGAGCAGATTTACCAGGATGTTGCAGTGGAGAGGGTACAGAGGAGATTTACCAGGGTGTTGCACTGGAGAGGGTACAGAGGAGATTTACCAGGATGTTGCACGAGAGAGGGTGCAGAGGAGATTTACCAGGATGTTGCACTCGAGTGGGGACAGAGGAGATTTACCAGGATGTTGCACTGGAGAGGGTACAGAGGAGATTTATCAGGATGTTGCACTAGAGAGGGAACAAAGGAGATTTACCAGGATGTTGCACTGGAGAGGGTGCAGAGGAGATTTACCAGGATGTTGCACTGGAGTGGGTGCAGAGGAGATTTACCAGGATGTTGCACTGGAGAGGGTGCAGAGGAGATTTACCAGGATGTTGCACTAGATAGGGTACAGAGGAGATTTACCAGGATGTTGCACTAGAGAGGGTACAGAGGAGATTTACCAGGATGTTGCACTGGAGAGGGTGCAGAGGAGATTTACCAGGATGTTGCACTAGAGAGAGTACAGAGGAGATTTACCAGGATGTTGCACGAGAGAGGGTACAGAGGAGATTTACCAGGATGTTGCACTAGAGAGGGTACAGAGGAGATTTACCAGGATGTTGCACTGGAGAGGGTACAGAGGAGATTTACCAGGATGCTGCACTGGAGAGGGTGCAGAGGAGATTTACCCGGATGTTGCACTAGAGAGGGTACAGAGGAGATTTATCAGGATGTTGCACGAGAGAGGGTACAAAGGAGATTTACCAGTATGTTGCACTGGAGAGGGTACAGAGGAGATTTACCAGGATGTTGCACTAGAGAGGGTACAGAGGAGATTTACCAGGTTGTTGCAGTGGAGAGGGTACAGAGGAGATTTACCAGGATGTTGCACGAGATCGGGTACAGAGGAGATTTACCAGGATGTTGCACTCGAGAGGGTACAGAGGAGATTTACCAGGATGTTGCACTGGAGAGGGTGCAGAGGAGATTTACCAGGATGTTGCACTGGAGAGGGTGCAGAGGAGATTTACCCGGATGTTGCACCGGAGAGGGTGCAGAGGAGATTTACCAGGATGTTGCACTGGAGAGGGTGCAGAGGAGATTTACCAGGATGTTGCACTGGAGAGGGTGCAGAGGAGATTTACCAGGATGTTGCACTAGAGAGGGTACAGAGGCGATTTACCATGATGTTGCACGAGAGAGGGTACAGAGGGGATTTACCAGGATGTTGCACTGGAGACGGTACAGAGGAGATTTACCAGGATGTTGCACTGGAGAGGCTGCAGAGGAGATTTACCCGGATGTTGCGCCAGAGAGGGTACAGAGGAGATTTACCAGGATGTTGCACGAGAGACGGTACAGAGGAGATTTACCAGGATGTTGCACTAGAGAGGGTACAGAGGAGATTTACCAGGATGTTGCACTAGAGAGGGTACAGAGGAGATTTACCAGGATGTTGCAGTGGAGATGGTACAGAGGAGATTTATCAGGATGTTGCACTAGAGAGGGTACAAAGGAGATTTACCAGGATGTTGCACTGGAGAGGGTGCAGAGGAGATTTACCAGGATGTTGCACTGGAGTGGGTGCAGAGAAGATTTACCAGGATGTTGCACTGGAGAGGGTGCAGAGGAAATTTAGCAGGATGTTGCACTAGAGAGGGTACAGAGGAGATTTACCAGGATGTTGCACGAGAGAGGGTACAGAGGAGATTTACCCGGATGTTGCACTGGAGAGGGTGCAGAGGAGATTTACCAGGATGGTGCACTGGAGAGGGTACAGAGGAGATTTACCAGGATGTTGCACTGGAGAGGGTGCGGAGATTTACCCGGATGTTGCACTGGAGAAGGTGCAGAGGAGATTTACCAGGATGTTGCACTGGAGAGGGTACAGAGGAGATTTACCAGGATGTTGCACTGGAGAGGGTACAGAGGAGATTTACCAGGATGTTGCACTGGGGAGGGTGCAGAGGAGATTCACCAGGATGTTGCACTCGAGTGGGGACAGAGGAGATTTACCAGGATGTTGCACTGGAGAGGGTACAGAGGAGATTTACCAGGATGTTGCACTGGAGAGGGTACACAGGAGACTAACCAGGATGTTGCACTAGAGAGGGTACAGAGGAGATTTATCGGGATGTTGCACTAGAGAGGGTACAGAGGAGATTTATCAGGATGTTGCACTGGAGAGGGTATAGAGGAGATTTACCAGGATGTTGCACCAGAGTGGGTGCAGAGGAGATTTACCAGGATGTTGCACTAGAGAGGGTACAGAGGCGATTTACCAGGATGTTGCACTGGAGAGGGTGCAGAGGAGATTTACCCGGATGTTGCGCCAGAGAGGGTACAGAGGAGATTTATCAGGATGTTGCACTAGAGAGGGTACAAAGGAGATTTACCAGGATGTTGCACTGGAGAGGGTGCAGAGGAGATTTATCAGGATGTTGCACTAGAGAGGGTACAAAGGAGATTTACCAGGATGTTGCACTGGAGAGGGTGCAGAGGAGATTTACCAGGATGTTGCACTGGAGTGGGTGCAGAGAAGATTTACCAGGATGTTGCACTGGAGAGGGTGCAGAGGAAATTTAACAGGATGTTGCACTAGAGAGGGTACAGAGGAGATTTACCAGGATGTTGCACGAGAGAGGGTACAGAGGAGATTTACCAGGATGTTGCAGTGGAGAGGGTACAGAGGAGATTTACCAGGATGTTGCACTGGAGAGGGTACAGAGGAGACTTATCAGGATGTTGCACGAGAGAGGGTACAAAGGAGATTTACCCGGATGTTGCACCAGAGAGTGTGCAGAGGGGATTTACTAGGATGTTGCACGAGAGAGAGTACAGAGCAGATTTACCAGGATGTTGCACTGGAGAGGGTACAGAGGAGATTTACCTGGATGTTTGCACGAGAGAGGGTACAGAGGAGATTTACCAGGATGTTGCACTAGAGAGGGTACAGAGGAGATTTTCCAGGATGTTGCACTGGAGAGGGGACAGAGGAGATTTACCAGGATGTTGCACTAGAGAGGGTACAGAGGAGATTTACCAGGATGTTGCACTGGTGAGGGTACAGAGGAGATTTACCAGGATGTTGCACTAGAGAGGGTACAGAGGAGATTTACCAGGATGTTGCACTGGAGAGGGTACAGAGGAGATTAACCAGGATGTTGCACCAGAGAGGGTACAGAGGAGATTTACCAGGATGTTGCACTAGAGAGGGTACAGAGGAGATTTACCAGGATGTTGCACTAGAGAGTGTAAAGAGGAGATTTACCAGGATGTTGCACTGGAGAGGGTACAGAGGAGATTGACCAGGATGTTGCACTCGAGAGGGTGCAGAGGTGATTTACCTGGATGTTGCACTAGAGAGGGTACAGGGGAGATTTACCAGGATGTTGCACTGGAGAGGGTACAGAGGAGATTTACCTGGATGTTGCACTGGAGAGGGTACAGAGGAGATTTACCAGGATGTTGCACTAGAGAGGGTGCAGAGGTGATTTACCAGGATGTTGCACTAGAGAGGGTACAGAGGAGATTTACCAGGATATTGCACTGGAGAGTGTACAGAGGAGATTTACCAGGATGTTGCACTAGAGAGGGTTCGGAGGAGATTTACCAGGATGTTGCACTAGAGAGGGTACAGAGGAGATTTATCAGGATGTTGCACTGGAGAGGGTATAGAGGAGATTTACCAGGATGTTGCACCAGAGAGGGTGCAGAGGAGATTTACCAGGGTGTTGCACTAGAGAGGGTACAGAGGAGATTTACCAGGATATTGCACGAGAGAGGGTACAGAGGAGATTTACCAGGATGTTGCACTCGAGAGGGTGCAGAGGAGATTTACCAGGATGTTGCACTAGAAAGGGTACACACAAGATTTACCAGGATGTTGCACTAGAGAGGGTACAGAGGAGATTTACCAGGATGTTGCACTAGAGAGGGTACAGAGGAGATTTACCAGGATTTTGCACTAGAGACGGTACAGAGGAGATTTACCAGGATGTTGCACTGGAGAGGGTGCAGAGGAGATTTACCAGGATGTTGCACTGGAGAGGGTACAGAGGAGATTTACCAGGATATTGCACTGGAGAGGGTACAGGGGAGCTTTACCAGGATGTTGCACTAGAGAGGGTACAGAGGAGATTTACCAGGATATTGCACTGGAGAGGGTACAGAGGAGATTTACCAGGATGTTGCACTAGAGAGGGTACAGTGGAGATTTGCCAGGATGTTGCACTGGAGAGGGTACAGGGGAGATTTACCAAGATGTTGCACTAGAGAGGGCACAGAGGAGATTTTCCAGGATGTACCACTGGAGAGGGTGTAGAGGAGATTTGCCAGGATGTTGCACCGGAAAGCGTACAGGGGAGATTTACCAGGATGTTGCACTAGAGAGGGCACAGAGGAGATTTTCCAGGATGTTGCACTGGAGATGGTGCAGAGGAGATTTACCAGGATGTTGCACTCGAGAGGGTGCAGAGGAGATTTACCAGGATGTTGCACTAGAAAGGGTACACAGGAGATTTACCAGGATGTTGCACTAGAGAGGGTACAGAGGAGATTTACCAGGTTGTTGCACTAGAGAGGGTACAGAGGAGATTTACCAGGATTTTGCACAAGAGACGGTACAGAGGAGATTTACCAGGATGTTGCACTGGAGAGGGTGCAGAGGAGAATTACCAGGATGTTGCACGAGAGAGGGTACAGAGGAAATTTACCAGGGTGTTGCACTGGAGAGGCTACAGAGGAGATTTACCAGGATGTTGCACTAGATAGGGTACAGAGGAGATTTACCAGGATGTTGCACTAGAGAGGGTACAGAGGAGATTTACCAGGATGTTGCACTAGAGAGTGTAAAGAAGAGATTTACCAGGATGTTGCACTGGAGAGGGTGCAGAGGAGATTTACCAGGATGTTGCACGAGAGAGAGTACAGAGGAGATTTACCAGGATGTTGCACGAGAGAGGGTGCAGAGGAGATTTACCAGGATGTTGCACTCGAGAGGGTACAGAGAAGATTTACCAGGATGTTGCACTGGAGAGGGTACAGAGGAGATTTACCAGGATGCTGCACTGGAGAGGGTGCAGAGGAGATTTACCCGGATGTTGCACTAGAGAGGGTACAGAGGAGATTTATCAGGATGTTGCACGAGAGAGGGTACAGAGGAGATTTACCAGGTTGTTGCAGTGGAGAGGGTACAGAGGAGATTTACCAGGATGTTGCACGAGATAGGGTACAGAGGAGATTTACCAGGATGTTGCACTCGAGAGGGTACAGAGGAGATTTACCAGGATGTTGCACTGGAGAGGGTGCAGAGGAGATTTACCAGGATGTTGCACTGGAGAGGGTGCAGAGGAGATTTACCAGGATGTTGCACTAGAGAGGGTACAGAGGCGATTTACCAGGATGTTGCACTGGAGAGGGTGCAGAGGAGATTTACCCGGATGTTGCGCCAGAGAGGGTACAGAGGAGATTTATCAGGATGTTGCACGAGAGAGGGTACAAAGGAGATTTACCAGGATGTTGCACTGGAGAGGGTGCAGAGGAGATTTACCAGGATGTTGCACTGGAGTGGGTGCAGAGAAGATTTACCAGGATGTTGCACTGGAGAGGGTGCAGAGGAAATTTAACAGGATGTTGCACTAGAGAGGGTACAGAGGAGATTTACCAGGATGTTGCACGAGAGAGGGTACAGAGGAGATTTACCAGGATGTTGCAGTGGAGAGGGTACAGAGGAGATTTACCAGGATGTTGCACTGGAGAGGGTACAGAGGAGACTTATCAGGATGTTGCACGAGAGAGGGTACAAAGGAGATTTACCCGGATGTTGCACCAGAGAGGGTGCAGAGGGGATTTACTAGGATGTTGCACGAGAGAGAGTACAGAGCAGATTTACCAGGATGTTGCACTGGAGAGGGTACAGAGGAGATTTACCTGGATGTTTGCACGAGAGATGGTACAGAGGAGATTTACCAGGATGTTGCACTAGAGAGGGTACAGAGGAGATTTTCCAGGATGTTGCACTGGAGAGGGGACAGAGGAGATTTACCAGGATGTTGCACTAGAGAGGGTACAGAGGAGATTTACCAGGATTTTGCACTGGAGAGGGTACAGAGGAGATTTACCAGGATGTTGCACTAGAGAGGGTACAGAGGAGATTTACCAGGATGTTGCACTGGAGAGGGTACAGAGGAGATTAACCAGGATGTTGCACCAGAGAGGGTACAGAGGAGATTTACCAGGATGTTGCACTAGAGAGGGTACAGAGGAGATTTACCAGGATGTTGCACTAGAGAGTGTAAAGAGGAGATTTACCAGGATGTTGCACTGGAGAGGGTACAGAGGAGATTGACCAGGATGTTGCACTCGAGAGGGTGCAGAGGTGATTTACCTGGATGTTGCACTAGAGAGGGTACAGGGGAGATTTACCAGGATGTTGCACTAGAGAGGGCACAGAGGAGATTTTCCAGGATGTTGCACTGGAGATGGTGCAGAGGAGATTTACCAGGATGTTGCACTCGAGAGGGTGCAGAGGAGATTTACCAGGATGTTGCACTAGAAAGGGTACACAGGAGATTTACCAGGATGTTGCACTAGAGAGGGTACAGAGGAGATTTACCAGGTTGTTGCACTAGAGAGGGTACAGAGGAGATTTACCAGGATTTTGCACAAGAGACGGTACAGAGGAGATTTACCAGGATGTTGCACTGGAGAGGGTGCAGAGGAGAATTACCAGGATGTTGCACGAGAGAGGGTACAGAGGAAATTTACCAGGGTGTTGCACTGGAGAGGCTACAGAGGAGATTTACCAGGATGTTGCACTAGATAGGGTACAGAGGAGATTTACCAGGATGTTGCACTAGAGAGGGTACAGAGGAGATTTACCAGGATGTTGCACTAGAGAGTGTAAAGAAGAGATTTACCAGGATGTTGCACTGGAGAGGGTGCAGAGGAGATTTACCAGGATGTTGCACGAGAGAGAGTACAGAGGAGATTTACCAGGATGTTGCACGAGAGAGGGTGCAGAGGAGATTTACCAGGATGTTGCACTCGAGAGGGTACAGAGAAGATTTACCAGGATGTTGCACTGGAGAGGGTACAGAGGAGATTTACCAGGATGCTGCACTGGAGAGGGTGCAGAGGAGATTTACCCGGATGTTGCACTAGAGAGGGTACAGAGGAGATTTATCAGGATGTTGCACGAGAGAGGGTACAGAGGAGATTTACCAGGTTGTTGCAGTGGAGAGGGTACAGAGGAGATTTACCAGGATGTTGCACGAGATAGGGTACAGAGGAGATTTACCAGGATGTTGCACTCGAGAGGGTACAGAGGAGATTTACCAGGATGTTGCACTGGAGAGGGTGCAGAGGAGATTTACCAGGATGTTGCACTGGAGAGGGTGCAGAGGAGATTTACCAGGATGTTGCACTAGAGAGGGTACAGAGGCGATTTACCAGGATGTTGCACTGGAGAGGGTGCAGAGGAGATTTACCCGGATGTTGCGCCAGAGAGGGTACAGAGGAGATTTATCAGGATGTTGCACTAGAGAGGGTACAAAGGAGATTTACCAGGATGTTGCACTGGAGAGGGTGCAGAGGAGATTTATCAGGATGTTGCACTAGAGAGGGTACAAAGGAGATTTACCAGGATGTTGCACTGGAGAGGGTGCAGAGGAGATTTACCAGGATGTTGCACTGGAGTGGGTGCAGAGAAGATTTACCAGGATGTTGCACTGGAGAGGGTGCAGAGGAAATTTAACAGGATGTTGCACTAGAGAGGGTACAGAGGTGATTTACCAGGATGTTGCACGAGAGAGGGTACAGAGGAGATTTACCAGGATGTTGCAGTGGAGAGGGTACAGAGGAGATTTACCAGGATGTTGCACTGGAGAGGGTACAGAGGAGACTTATCAGGATGTTGCACGAGAGAGGGTACAAAGGAGATTTACCCGGATGTTGCACCAGAGAGGGTGCAGAGGGGATTTACTAGGATGTTGCACGAGAGAGAGTACAGAGCAGATTTACCAGGATGTTGCACTGGAGAGGGTACAGAGGAGATTTACCTGGATGTTTGCACGAGAGATGGTACAGAGGAGATTTACCAGGATGTTGCACTAGAGAGGGTACAGAGGAGATTTTCCAGGATGTTGCACTGGAGAGGGGACAGAGGAGATTTACCAGGATGTTGCACTAGAGAGGGTACAGAGGAGATTTACCAGGATTTTGCACTGGAGAGGGTACAGAGGAGATTTACCAGGATGTTGCACTAGAGAGGGTACAGAGGAGATTTACCAGGATGTTGCACTGGAGAGGGTACAGAGGAGATTAACCAGGATGTTGCACCAGAGAGGGTACAGAGGAGATTTACCAGGATGTTGCACTAGAGAGGGTACAGAGGAGATTTACCAGGATGTTGCACTAGAGAGTGTAAAGAGGAGATTTACCAGGATGTTGCACTGGAGAGGGTACAGAGGAGATTGACCAGGATGTTGCACTCGAGAGGGTGCAGAGGTGATTTACCTGGATGTTGCACTAGAGAGGGTACAGGGGAGATTTACCAGGATGTTGCACTGGAGAGGGTACAGAGGAGATTTACCTGGATGTTGCACTGGAGAGGGTACAGAGGAGATTTACCAGGATGTTGCACTAGAGAGGGTGCAGAGGTGATTTACCAGGATGTTGCACTAGAGAGGGTACAGAGGAGATTTACCAGGATATTGCACTGGAGAGTGTACAGAGGAGATTTACCAGGATGTTGCACTAGAGAGGGTTCGGAGGAGATTTACCAGGATGTTGCACTAGAGAGGGTACAGAGGAGATTTATCAGGATGTTGCACTGGAGAGGGTATAGAGGAGATTTACCAGGATGTTGCACCAGAGAGGGTGCAGAGGAGATTTACCAGGGTGTTGCACTAGAGAGGGTACAGAGGAGATTTACCAGGATATTGCACGAGAGAGGGTACAGAGGAGATTTACCAGGATGTTGCACTCGAGAGGGTGCAGAGGAGATTTACCAGGATGTTGCACTAGAAAGGGTACACACAAGATTTACCAGGATGTTGCACTAGAGAGGGTACAGAGGAGATTTACCAGGATGTTGCACTAGAGAGGGTACAGAGGAGATTTACCAGGATTTTGCACTAGAGACGGTACAGAGGAGATTTACCAGGATGTTGCACTGGAGAGGGTGCAGAGGAGATTTACCAGGATGTTGCACTGGAGAGGGTACAGAGGAGATTTACCAGGATATTGCACTGGAGAGTGTACAGAGGAGATTTACCAGGATGTTGCACTCGAGAGGGTACAGAGGAGATTTGCCAGGATGTTGCACTGGAGAGGGTACAGGGGAGCTTTACCAGGATGTTGCGCGAGAGAGGGCACAGAGGAGATTTTCCAGGATGTTCCACTGGAGAGGGTGTAGAGGAGATTTGCCAGGATGTTGCACTGGAGCGCGTACATGGGAGATTTACCAGGATGTTGCACTAGAGAGGGCACAGAGGAGATTTTCCAGGATGTTGCACTAGAGAGGGTGAAAAGGAGATTTACCAGGATATTGCACTGGAGAGGGTACAGAGGAGATTTACCAGGGTGTTGCACTGGAGAGGGTACAGAGGAGATTTCCCAGGATGTTGCACTAGAGAGGGTACAGAGGAGATTTACCAGGATGTTGCACTAGAGAGGGTACAGAGGAGATTTACCAGGATGTTGCACTAGAGAGTGTACAGAGGAGATTTACCAGGATGTTGCACTGGAGAGGGTGCAGAGGAGATTTACCAGGATGTTGCACTAGAGAGGGTACAGAGGAGATTTAACAGGATGTTGCACTGGAGTGGGTGCAGAGGAGATTTACCAGGATGGTGCACTGGAGAGAGTGCAGAGGAGATTTACCAGGATGTTGCACTAGAGAGGGTGCAGAGGAGGTTTACCAGGATGTTGCACTGGAGAGGGTGCAGAGGAGATTTACCCGGATGTTGCACTAGAGAGGGTGCAAAGGAGATTTACCAGGATGTTGCAGTGGAGAGGGGACAGAGGAGATTTATCAGGATGCTGCACTAGAGAGGGTACAGAGGATATTTACCAGGATGTTGCACAAGAGAGGGTACAGAGGAGATTTACCAGGATGTTGCATGGGAGAGGGTACAGAGGAGATTTACCAGGATGTTGCACTATAGAGGGTACAGAGGAGATTTACCAGGATGTTGCACTGGAGAGGGTGCAGAGGAGATTTACCAGGATGTTGCACTGGAGAGGGTGCAGAGGAGATTTACCAGGATGTTGCACTGGAGAGGGTGCAGAGGAGATTTACCAGGATGTTGCACTGGAGATGGTGCAGAGGAGATTTACCAGGATGTTGCACTGGAGAGGGTGCAGAGGAGATTTACCAGGATGTTGCACTAGAGAGGGTACAGAGGCGATTTACCATGATGTTGCACGAGAGAGGGTACAGAGGAGATTTACCAGGATGTTGCACTCGAGTGGGGACAGAGGAGATTTACCAGGAGGTTGCACTAGAGAGGGTGCAGAGGTGATTTACCAGGATGTTGCACTAGAGAGGGTACAGAGGAGATTTACCAGGATGTTGCACTAGAGAGGGTGCAGAGGAGATTTACCAGGATGTTGCACTGGAGAGGGGACAGAGGAGATTTACCAGGATGTTGCACTCGAGAGGGTGCAGATGAGATTTACGAGGATGTTGCACTGGAGAGGGTACAGAGGAGACTAACCAGGATGTTGCACTAGAGAGGGTACAGAGGAGATTTATCGGGATGTTGCATTAGAGAGGGTACAGAGGAGATTTACCAGGATGTTGCAGTGGAGAGGGTGCAGAGGAGATTTACCAGGATGTTGCACTGGAGAGAGTGCAGAGGAGATTTACCCGGATGTTGCACTGGAGAGGGTGCAGAGGAGATTTACCAGGATGGTGCACTGGAGAGGGTACAGAGGAGATTTACCAGGATGTTGCACTGGAGAGGGTGCAGAGGAGATTTACCCGGATGTTGCACTGGAGAAGGTGCAGAGGAGATTTACCAGGATGTTGCACTGGAGAGGGTACAGAGGAGATTTACCAGGATGTTGCACTGGAGAGGGTACAGAGGAGATTTCCCAGGATGTTGCACTGGAGAGGGTGCAGAGGAGATTCACCAGGATGTTGCACTCGAGTGGGGACAGAGGAGATTTACCAGGATGTTGCACTGGAGAGGTTACAGAGGAGATTTACCAGGATGTTGCACTGGAGAGGGTACACAGGAGACTAACCAGGATGTTGCACTAGAGAGGGTACAGAGGAGATTTATCGGGATGTTGCACTAGAAAGGGTACAGAGGAGATTTATCAGGATGTTGCACTGGAGAGGGTATAGAGGAGATTTACCAGGATGTTGCACCAGAGTGGGTTCGGAGGAGATTTACCAGGATGTTGCACTAGAGAGGGTACAGAGGAGATTTATCAGGATGTTGCACTGGAGAGGGTATAGAGGAGATTTACCAGGATGTTGCACCAGAGAGGGTGCAGAGGAGATTTACCAGGATGTTGCACTAGAATGGGTACAGAGGAGGTTTACCAGGATGTTGCACGAGAAAGGGTACAGAGGAGATTTACCAGGATGTTGCACGAGAGAGGGTACAGAGGAGATTTACCAGGATATTGCACGAGAGTGGGTACAGAGGAGATTTACCAGGATGTTGCACTGGAGAGGGTACAGAGGAGACTAACCAGGATGTTGCACTAGAGAGGGTACAGAGGAGATTTATCGGGATGTTGCACTAGAGAGGGTACAGAGGAGATTTATCAGGATGTTGCACTGGAGAGGGTATAGAGGAAATTTACCAGGATGTTGCACCAGAGTGGGTTCGGAGGAGATTTACCAGGATGTTGCACTGGAGAGGGTACAGAGGAGATTTATCAGGATGTTGCACTGGAGAGGGTATAGAGGAGATTTACCAGGATGTTGCACCAGAGAGGGTGCAGAGGAGATTTACCAGGATGTTGCACTAGAGAGGGTACAGAGGAGATTTACCAGGATATTGCACGAGAGAGGGTACAGAGGAGATTTACCAGGATGTTGCAGTGGAGAGGGTACAGAGGAGATTTACCAGGATGTTGCCCTGGAGCGGGTACAGAGGAGATTTATCGGGATGTTGCACTAGAGAGGGTACAGAGGAGATTTATCAGGATGTTGCACTCGAGAGGGTACAGTGGAGATTTACCAGGATATTGCACGAGAGAGGGTACAGAGGAGATTTACCAGGATGTTGCAGTGGAGAGGGTACAGAGGAGATTTACGAGGATATTGCACGAGAGAGGGTACAGAGGAGATTTACCAGGATGTTGCAGTGGAGAGGGTACAGAGGAGATTTACCAGGATGTTGCACTAGAGAGGGTACAGAGGAGATTTACCAGGATGTTGCACTCGAGAGGGTGCAGAGGAGATTTACCAGGATGTTGCACTAGAAAGGGTACATAGGAAATTTACCAGGATGTTGCACGAGAGACGGTACAGAGGAGATTTACCAGGATGTTGCACTCGAGAGGGTACAGAGGAGATTTACCAGGATGTTGCACTGGAGAGGGTGCAGAGGAGATTTACCAGGATGTTGCACTCGAGAGGGTACAGAGGAGATTTACCAGGATTTTGCACTAGAGACGGTACAGAGGAGATTTACCAGGATGTTGCACTGGAGAGGGTGCAGAGGAGATTTACCAGGATGTTGCACTAGAGAGGGTAGAGAGGAAATTTACCAGGGTGTTGCACTGGAGAGGCTACAGAGGAGATTTACCAGGATGTTGCACTAGATAGGGTACAGAGGAGATTTACCAGGATGTTGCACGAGAGAGGGTACAGAGGAGATTTACCAGGATGTTGCACTCGAGAGTGTAAAGAGGAGATTTACCAGGATGTTGCACTGGAGAGGGTGCAGAGGAGATTTACCAGGATGTTGCACTCGAGAGGGTACAGAGGAGATTTATCAGGATGTTGCACTAGAGAGGGTACAGAGGCGATTTACCATGATGTTGCACTAGAGAGGGTACAGAGGAGATTTACCAGGATGTTGCACTGGAGACGGTACAGAGGAGATTTACCAGGATGTTGCACTGGAGAGGGTGCAGAGGAAATTTACCCGGATGTTGCGCAAGAGAGGGTACAGAGGAGATTTACCAGGATGTTGCACTAGAGAGGGTACAGAGGAGATTTACCAGGATGTTGCACGAGAGAGGGTACAGAGGAGATTTACCAGGATGTTGCAGTGGAGAGGGTACAGAGGAGATTTACCAGGGTGTTGCACTGGAGAGGGTACAGAGGAGATTTACCAGGATGTTGCACGAGAGAGGGTGCAGAGGAGATTTACCAGGATGTTGCACTCGAGTGGGGACAGAGGAGATTTACCAGGATGTTGCACTGGAGAGGGTACAGAGGAGATTTACCAGGATGTTGCACTGGAGAGGGTACAGAGGAGACTAACCAGGATGTTGCACTAGAGAGGGTACAGAGGAGATTTATCGGGATGTTGCACCAGAGAGGGTACAGAGGAGATTTATCAGGATGTTGCACTGGAGAGGGTACAGAGGAGATTTATCAGGATGTTGCACTAGAGAGGGTACAGAGGAGATTTACCAGGATGTTGCACTAGAGAGGGTACAGAGGAGATTTATCAGGATGTTGCACTGGAGAGGGTACAGAGGAGATTTATCAGGATGTTGCACTAGAGAGGGAACAAAGGCGATTTACCAGGATGTTGCACTGGAGAGGGTGCAGAGGAGATTTACCAGGATGTTGCACTGGAGTGGGTGCAGAGGAGATTTACCAGGATGTTGCACTGGAGAGGGTGCAGAGGAGATTTACCAGGATGTTGCACTAGATAGGGTACAGAGGAGATTTACCAGGATGTTGCACTCGAGAGGGTACAGAGGAGATTTACCAGGATGTTGCACTGGAGAGGGTGCAGAGGAGATTTACCAGGATGTTGCACTAGAGAGGGTACAGAGGAGATTTACCAGGATGTTGCACTAGAGAGTGTACAGAGGAGATTTACCAGGATATTGCACGAGAGAGGGTACAGAGGAGATTTACCAGGATGTTGCAGTGGAGAGGGTACAGAGGAGATTTACCAGGATGTTGCCCTGGAGCGGGTACAGAGGAGATTTATCGGGATGTTGCACTAGAGAGGGTACAGAGGAGATTTATCAGGATGTTGCACTCGAGAGGGTACAGTGGAGATTTACCAGGATATTGCACGAGAGAGGGTACAGAGGAGATTTACCAGGATGTTGCACTGGAGAGGGTACAGAGGAGATTTACGAGGATATTGCACGAGAGAGGGTACAGAGGAGATTTACCAGGATGTTGCAGTGGAGAGGGTACAGAGGAGATTTGCCAGGATGTTGCACTAGAGAGGGTACAGAGGAGATTTACCAGGATGTTGCACTCGAGAGGGTGCAGAGGAGATTTACCAGGATGTTGCACTAGAAAGGGTACATAGGAAATTTACCAGGATGTTGCACGAGAGACGGTACAGAGGAGATTTACCAGGATGTTGCACTCGAGAGGGTACAGAGGAGATTTACCAGGATGTTGCACTGGAGAGGGTGCAGAGGAGATTTACCAGGATGTTGCACTCGAGAGGGTACAGAGGAGATTTACCAGGATTTTGCACTAGAGACGGTACAGAGGAGATTTACCAGGATGTTGCACTGGAGAGGGTGCAGAGGAGATTTACCAGGATGTTGCACTAGAGAGGGTACAGAGGAAATTTACCAGGGTGTTGCACTGGAGAGGCTACAGAGGAGATTTACCAGGATGTTGCACTAGATAGGGTACAGAGGAGATTTACCAGGATGTTGCACGAGAGAGGGTACAGAGGAGATTTACCAGGATGTTGCACTCGAGAGTGTAAAGAGGAGATTTACCAGGATGTTGCACTGGAGAGGGTGCAGAGGAGATTTACCAGGATGTTGCACTCGAGAGGGTACAGAGGAGATTTATCAGGATGTTGCACTAGAGAGGGTACAGAGGCGATTTACCATGATGTTGCACTAGAGAGGGTACAGAGGAGATTTACCAGGATGTTGCACTGGAGACGGTACAGAGGAGATTTACCAGGATGTTGCACTGGAGAGGGTGCAGAGGAAATTTACCCGGATGTTGCGCCAGAGAGGGTACAGAGGAGATTTACCAGGATGTTGCACTAGAGAGGGTACAGAGGAGATTTACCAGGATGTTGCACGAGAGAGGGTACAGAGGAGATTTACCAGGATGTTGCAGTGGAGAGGGTACAGAGGAGATTTACCAGGGTGTTGCACTGGAGAGGGTACAGAGGAGATTTACCAGGATGTTGCACGAGAGAGGGTGCAGAGGAGATTTACCAGGATGTTGCACTCGAGTGGGGACAGAGGAGATTTACCAGGATGTTGCACTGGAGAGGGTACAGAGGAGATTTATCAGGATGTTGCACTAGAGAGGGAACAAAGGAGATTTACCAGGATGTTGCACTGGAGAGGGTGCAGAGGAGATTTACCAGGATGTTGCACTGGAGTGGGTGCAGAGGAGATTTACCAGGATGTTGCACTGGAGAGGGTGCAGAGGAGATTTACCAGGATGTTGCACTAGATAGGGTACAGAGGAGATTTACCAGGATGTTGCACTAGAGAGGGTACAGAGGAGATTTACCAGGATGTTGCACTGGAGAGGGTGCAGAGGAGATTTACCAGGATGTTGCACTAGAGAGAGTACAGAGGAGATTTACCAGGATGTTGCACGAGAGAGGGTACAGAGGAGATTTACCAGGATGTTGCACTAGAGAGGGTACAGAGGAGATTTACCAGGATGTTGCACTGGAGAGGGTACAGAGGAGATTTACCAGGATGCTGCACTGGAGAGGGTGCAGAGGAGATTTACCCGGATGTTGCACTAGAGAGGGTACAGAGGAGATTTATCAGGATGTTGCACGAGAGAGGGTACAAAGGAGATTTACCAGTATGTTGCACTGGAGAGGGTACAGAGGAGATTTACCAGGATGTTGCACTAGAGAGGGTACAGAGGAGATTTACCAGGTTGTTGCAGTGGAGAGGGTACAGAGGAGATTTACCAGGATGTTGCACGAGATCGGGTACAGAGGAGATTTACCAGGATGTTGCACTCGAGAGGGTACAGAGGAGATTTACCAGGATGTTGCACTGGAGAGGGTGCAGAGGAGATTTACCAGGATGTTGCACTGGAGAGGGTGCAGAGGAGATTTACCCGGATGTTGCACCGGAGAGGGTGCAGAGGAGATTTACCAGGATGTTGCACTGGAGAGGGTGCAGAGGAGATTTACCAGGATGTTGCACTGGAGAGGGTGCAGAGGAGATTTACCAGGATGTTGCACTAGAGAGGGTACAGAGGCGATTTACCATGATGTTGCACGAGAGAGGGTACAGAGGGGATTTACCAGGATGTTGCACTGGAGACGGTACAGAGGAGATTTACCAGGATGTTGCACTGGAGAGGCTGCAGAGGAGATTTACCCGGATGTTGCGCCAGAGAGGGTACAGAGGAGATTTACCAGGATGTTGCACGAGAGACGGTACAGAGGAGATTTACCAGGATGTTGCACTAGAGAGGGTACAGAGGAGATTTACCAGGATGTTGCACTAGAGAGGGTACAGAGGAGATTTACCAGGATGTTGCAGTGGAGATGGTACAGAGGAGATTTATCAGGATGTTGCACTAGAGAGGGTACAAAGGAGATTTACCAGGATGTTGCACTGGAGAGGGTGCAGAGGAGATTTACCAGGATGTTGCACTGGAGTGGGTGCAGAGAAGATTTACCAGGATGTTGCACTGGAGAGGGTGCAGAGGAAATTTAACAGGATGTTGCACTAGAGAGGGTACAGAGGAGATTTACCAGGATGTTGCACGAGAGAGGGTACAGAGGAGATTTACCCGGATGTTGCACTGGAGAGGGTGCAGAGGAGATTTACCAGGATGGTGCACTGGAGAGGGTACAGAGGAGATTTACCAGGATGTTGCACTGGAGAGGGTGCGGAGATTTACCCGGATGTTGCACTGGAGAAGGTGCAGAGGAGATTTACCAGGATGTTGCACTGGAGAGGGTACAGAGGAGATTTACCAGGATGTTGCACTGGAGAGGGTACAGAGGAGATTTACCAGGATGTTGCACTGGGGAGGGTGCAGAGGAGATTCACCAGGATGTTGCACTCGAGTGGGGACAGAGGAGATTTACCAGGATGTTGCACTGGAGAGGGTACAGAGGAGATTTACCAGGATGTTGCACTGGAGAGGGTACACAGGAGACTAACCAGGATGTTGCACTAGAGAGGGTACAGAGGAGATTTATCGGGATGTTGCACTAGAGAGGGTACAGAGGAGATTTATCAGGATGTTGCACTGGAGAGGGTATAGAGGAGATTTACCAGGATGTTGCACCAGAGTGGGTGCAGAGGAGATTTACCAGGATGTTGCACTAGAGAGGGTACAGAGGCGATTTACCAGGATGTTGCACTGGAGAGGGTGCAGAGGAGATTTACCCGGATGTTGCGCCAGAGAGGGTACAGAGGAGATTTATCAGGATGTTGCACTAGAGAGGGTACAAAGGAGATTTACCAGGATGTTGCACTGGAGAGGGTGCAGAGGAGATTTATCAGGATGTTGCACTAGAGAGGGTACAAAGGAGATTTACCAGGATGTTGCACTGGAGAGGGTGCAGAGGAGATTTACCAGGATGTTGCACTGGAGTGGGTGCAGAGAAGATTTACCAGGATGTTGCACTGGAGAGGGTGCAGAGGAAATTTAACAGGATGTTGCACTAGAGAGGGTACAGAGGAGATTTACCAGGATGTTGCACGAGAGAGGGTACAGAGGAGATTTACCAGGATGTTGCAGTGGAGAGGGTACAGAGGAGATTTACCAGGATGTTGCACTGGAGAGGGTACAGAGGAGACTTATCAGGATGTTGCACGAGAGAGGGTACAAAGGAGATTTACCCGGATGTTGCACCAGAGAGGGTGCAGAGGGGATTTACTAGGATGTTGCACGAGAGAGAGTACAGAGCAGATTTACCAGGATGTTGCACTGGAGAGGGTACAGAGGAGATTTACCTGGATGTTTGCACGAGAGAGGGTACAGAGGAGATTTACCAGGATGTTGCACTAGAGAGGGTACAGAGGAGATTTTCCAGGATGTTGCACTGGAGAGGGGACAGAGGAGATTTACCAGGATGTTGCACTAGAGAGGGTACAGAGGAGATTTACCAGGATGTTGCACTGGTGAGGGTACAGAGGAGATTTACCAGGATGTTGCACTAGAGAGGGTACAGAGGAGATTTACCAGGATGTTGCACTGGAGAGGGTACAGAGGAGATTAACCAGGATGTTGCACCAGAGAGGGTACAGAGGAGATTTACCAGGATGTTGCACTAGAGAGGGTACAGAGGAGATTTACCAGGATGTTGCACTAGAGAGTGTAAAGAGGAGATTTACCAGGATGTTGCACTGGAGAGGGTACAGAGGAGATTGACCAGGATGTTGCACTCGAGAGGGTGCAGAGGTGATTTACCTGGATGTTGCACTAGAGAGGGTACAGGGGAGATTTACCAGGATGTTGCACTGGAGAGGGTACAGAGGAGATTTACCTGGATGTTGCACTGGAGAGGGTACAGAGGAGATTTACCAGGATGTTGCACTAGAGAGGGTGCAGAGGTGATTTACCAGGATGTTGCACTAGAGAGGGTACAGAGGAGATTTACCAGGATATTGCACTGGAGAGTGTACAGAGGAGATTTACCAGGATGTTGCACTAGAGAGGGTTCGGAGGAGATTTACCAGGATGTTGCACTAGAGAGGGTACAGAGGAGATTTATCAGGATGTTGCACTGGAGAGGGTATAGAGGAGATTTACCAGGATGTTGCACCAGAGAGGGTGCAGAGGAGATTTACCAGGGTGTTGCACTAGAGAGGGTACAGAGGAGATTTACCAGGATATTGCACGAGAGAGGGTACAGAGGAGATTTACCAGGATGTTGCACTCGAGAGGGTGCAGAGGAGATTTACCAGGATGTTGCACTAGAAAGGGTACACACAAGATTTACCAGGATGTTGCACTAGAGAGGGTACAGAGGAGATTTACCAGGATGTTGCACTAGAGAGGGTACAGAGGAGATTTACCAGGATTTTGCACTAGAGACGGTACAGAGGAGATTTACCAGGATGTTGCACTGGAGAGGGTGCAGAGGAGATTTACCAGGATGTTGCACTGGAGAGGGTACAGAGGAGATTTACCAGGATATTGCACTGGAGAGTGTACAGAGGAGATTTACCAGGATGTTGCACTCGAGAGGGTACAGAGGAGATTTGCCAGGATGTTGCACTGGAGAGGGTACAGGGGAGCTTTACCAGGATGTTGCGCGAGAGAGGGCACAGAGGAGATTTTCCAGGATGTTCCACTGGAGAGGGTGTAGAGGAGATTTGCCAGGATGTTGCACTGGAGCGCGTACATGGGAGATTTACCAGGATGTTGCACTAGAGAGGGCACAGAGGAGATTTTCCAGGATGTTGCACTAGAGAGGGTGAAAAGGAGATTTACCAGGATATTGCACTGGAGAGGGTACAGAGGAGATTTACCAGGGTGTTGCACTGGAGAGGGTACAGAGGAGATTTCCCAGGATGTTGCACTAGAGAGGGTACAGAGGAGATTTACCAGGATGTTGCACTAGAGAGGGTACAGAGGAGATTTACCAGGATGTTGCACTAGAGAGTGTACAGAGGAGATTTACCAGGATGTTGCACTGGAGAGGGTGCAGAGGAGATTTACCAGGATGTTGCACTAGAGAGGGTACAGAGGAGATTTAACAGGATGTTGCACTGGAGTGGGTGCAGAGGAGATTTACCAGGATGGTGCACTGGAGAGAGTGCAGAGGAGATTTACCAGGATGTTGCACTAGAGAGGGTGCAGAGGAGGTTTACCAGGATGTTGCACTGGAGAGGGTGCAGAGGAGATTTACCCGGATGTTGCACTAGAGAGGGTGCAAAGGAGATTTACCAGGATGTTGCAGTGGAGAGGGGACAGAGGAGATTTATCAGGATGCTGCACTAGAGAGGGTACAGAGGATATTTACCAGGATGTTGCACAAGAGAGGGTACAGAGGAGATTTACCAGGATGTTGCACGGGAGAGGGTACAGAGGAGATTTACCAGGATGTTGCACTATAGAGGGTACAGAGGAGATTTACCAGGATGTTGCACTGGAGAGGGTGCAGAGGAGATTTACCAGGATGTTGCACTGGAGAGGGTGCAGAGGAGATTTACCAGGATGTTGCACTGGAGAGGGTGCAGAGGAGATTTACCAGGATGTTGCACTGGAGATGGTGCAGAGGAGATTTACCAGGATGTTGCACTGGAGAGGGTGCAGAGGAGATTTACCAGGATGTTGCACTAGAGAGGGTACAGAGGCGATTTACCATGATGTTGCACGAGAGAGGGTACAGAGGAGATTTACCAGGATGTTGCACTCGAGTGGGGACAGAGGAGATTTACCAGGAGGTTGCACTAGAGAGGGTGGAGAGGTGATTTACCAGGATGTTGCACTAGAGAGGGTACAGAGGAGATTTACCAGGATGTTGCACTAGAGAGGGTGCAGAGGAGATTTACCAGGATGTTGCACTGGAGAGGGGACAGAGGAGATTTACCAGGATGTTGCACTCGAGAGGGTGCAGATGAGATTTACGAGGATGTTGCACTGGAGAGGGTACAGAGGAGACTAACCAGGATGTTGCACTAGAGAGGGTACAGAGGAGATTTATCGGGATGTTGCATTAGAGAGGGTACAGAGGAGATTTACCAGGATGTTGCAGTGGAGAGGGTGCAGAGGAGATTTACCAGGATGTTGCACTGGAGAGAGTGCAGAGGAGATTTACCCGGATGTTGCACTGGAGAGGGTGCAGAGGAGATTTACCAGGATGGTGCACTGGAGAGGGTACAGAGGAGATTTACCAGGATGTTGCACTGGAGAGGGTGCAGAGGAGATTTACCCGGATGTTGCACTGGAGAAGGTGCAGAGGAGATTTACCAGGATGTTGCACTGGAGAGGGTACAGAGGAGATTTACCAGGATGTTGCACTGGAGAGGGTACAGAGGAGATTTCCCAGGATGTTGCACTGGAGAGGGTGCAGAGGAGATTCACCAGGATGTTGCACTCGAGTGGGGACAGAGGAGATTTACCAGGATGTTGCACTGGAGAGGGTACAGAGGAGATTTACCAGGATGTTGCACTGGAGAGGGTACACAGGAGACTAACCAGGATGTTGCACTAGAGAGGGTACAGAGGAGATTTATCGGGATGTTGCACTAGAAAGGGTACAGAGGAGATTTATCAGGATGTTGCACTGGAGAGGGTATAGAGGAGATTTACCAGGATGTTGCACCAGAGTGGGTTCGGAGGAGATTTACCAGGATGTTGCACTAGAGAGGGTACAGAGGAGATTTATCAGGATGTTGCACTGGAGAGGGTATAGAGGAGATTTACCAGGATGTTGCACCAGAGAGGGTGCAGAGGAGATTTACCAGGATGTTGCACTAGAATGGGTACAGAGGAGGTTTACCAGGATGTTGCACGAGAAAGGGTACAGAGGAGATTTACCAGGATGTTGCACGAGAGAGGGTACAGAGGAGATTTACCAGGATATTGCACGAGAGTGGGTACAGAGGAGATTTACCAGGATGTTGCACTGGAGAGGGTACAGAGGAGACTAACCAGGATGTTGCACTAGAGAGGGTACAGAGGAGATTTATCGGGATGTTGCACTAGAGAGGGTACAGAGGAGATTTATCAGGATGTTGCACTGGAGAGGGTATAGAGGAAATTTACCAGGATGTTGCACCAGAGTGGGTTCGGAGGAGATTTACCAGGATGTTGCACTGGAGAGGGTACAGAGGAGATTTATCAGGATGTTGCACTGGAGAGGGTATAGAGGAGATTTACCAGGATGTTGCACCAGAGAGGGTGCAGAGGAGATTTACCAGGATGTTGCACTAGAGAGGGTACAGAGGAGATTTACCAGGATATTGCACGAGAGAGGGTACAGAGGAGATTTACCAGGATGTTGCAGTGGAGAGGGTACAGAGGAGATTTACCAGGATGTTGCCCTGGAGCGGGTACAGAGGAGATTTATCGGGATGTTGCACTAGAGAGGGTACAGAGGAGATTTATCAGGATGTTGCACTCGAGAGGGTACAGTGGCTATTTACCAGGATATTGCACGAGAGAGGGTACAGAGGAGATTTACCAGGATGTTGCAGTGGAGAGGGTACAGAGGAGATTTACGAGGATATTGCACGAGAGAGGGTACAGAGGAGATTTACCAGGATGTTGCAGTGGAGAGGGTACAGAGGAGATTTACCAGGATGTTGCACTAGAGAGGGTACAGAGGAGATTTACCAGGATGTTGCACTCGAGAGGGTGCAGAGGAGATTTACCAGGATGTTGCACTAGAAAGGGTACATAGGAAATTTACCAGGATGTTGCACGAGAGACGGTACAGAGGAGATTTACCAGGATGTTGCACTCGAGAGGGTACAGAGGAGATTTACCAGGATGTTGCACTGGAGAGGGTGCAGAGGAGATTTACCAGGATGTTGCACTCGAGAGGGTACAGAGGAGATTTACCAGGATTTTGCACTAGAGACGGTACAGAGGAGATTTACCAGGATGTTGCACTGGAGAGGGTGCAGAGGAGATTTACCAGGATGTTGCACTAGAGAGGGTACAGAGGAAATTTACCAGGGTGTTGCACTGGAGAGGCTACAGAGGAGATTTACCAGGATGTTGCACTAGATAGGGTACAGAGGAGATTTACCAGGATGTTGCACGAGAGAGGGTACAGAGGAGATTTACCAGGATGTTGCACTCGAGAGTGTAAAGAGGAGATTTACCAGGATGTTGCACTGGAGAGGGTGCAGAGGAGATTTACCAGGATGTTGCACTCGAGAGGGTACAGAGGAGATTTATCAGGATGTTGCACTAGAGAGGGTACAGAGGCGATTTACCATGATGTTGCACTAGAGAGGGTACAGAGGAGATTTACCAGGATGTTGCACTGGAGACGGTACAGAGGAGATTTACCAGGATGTTGCACTGGAGAGGGTGCAGAGGAAATTTACCCGGATGTTGCGCCAGAGAGGGTACAGAGGAGATTTACCAGGATGTTGCACTAGAGAGGGTACAGAGGAGATTTACCAGGATGTTGCACGAGAGAGGGTACAGAGGAGATTTACCAGGATGTTGCAGTGGAGAGGGTACAGAGGAGATTTACCAGGGTGTTGCACTGGAGAGGGTACAGAGGAGATTTACCAGGATGTTGCACGAGAGAGGGTGCAGAGGAGATTTACCAGGATGTTGCACTCGAGTGGGGACAGAGGAGATTTACCAGGATGTTGCACTGGAGAGGGTACAGAGGAGATTTACCAGGATGTTGCACTGGAGAGGGTACAGAGGAGACTAACCAGGATGTTGCACTAGAGAGGGTACAGAGGAGATTTATCGGGATGTTGCACCAGAGAGGGTACAGAGGAGATTTATCAGGATGTTGCACTGGAGAGGGTACAGAGGAGATTTATCAGGATGTTGCACTAGAGAGGGAACAAAGGAGATTTACCAGGATGTTGCACTGGAGAGGGTGCAGAGGAGATTTACCAGGATGTTGCACTGGAGTGGGTGCAGAGGAGATTTACCAGGATGTTGCACTGGAGAGGGTGCAGAGGAGATTTACCAGGATGTTGCACTAGATAGGGTACAGAGGAGATTTACCAGGATGTTGCACTCGAGAGGGTACAGAGGAGATTTACCAGGATGTTGCACTGGAGAGGGTGCAGAGGAGATTTACCAGGATGTTGCACTAGAGAGGGTACAGAGGAGATTTACCAGGATGTTGCACTAGAGAGTGTATAGAGGAGATTTACCAGGATATTGCACGAGAGAGGGTACAGAGGAGATTTACCAGGATGTTGCAGTGGAGAGGGTACAGAGGAGATTTACCAGGATGTTGCCCTGGAGCGGGTACAGAGGAGATTTATCGGGATGTTGCACTAGAGAGGGTACAGAGGAGATTTATCAGGATGTTGCACTCGAGAGGGTACAGTGGAGATTTACCAGGATATTGCACGAGAGAGGGTACAGAGGAGATTTACCAGGATGTTGCACTGGAGAGGGTACAGAGGAGATTTACGAGGATATTGCACGAGAGAGGGTACAGAGGAGATTTACCAGGATGTTGCAGTGGAGAGGGTACAGAGGAGATTTGCCAGGATGTTGCACTAGAGAGGGTACAGAGGAGATTTACCAGGATGTTGCACTCGAGAGGGTGCAGAGGAGATTTACCAGGATGTTGCACTAGAAAGGGTACATAGGAAATTTACCAGGATGTTGCACGAGAGACGGTACAGAGGAGATTTACCAGGATGTTGCACTCGAGAGGGTACAGAGGAGATTTACCAGGATGTTGCACTGGAGAGGGTACAGAGGAGATTTACCAGGATGTTGCACTCGAGAGGGTACAGAGGAGATTTACCAGGATTTTGCACTAGAGACGGTACAGAGGAGATTTACCAGGATGTTGCACTGGAGAGGGTGCAGAGGAGATTTACCAGGATGTTGCACTAGAGAGGGTACAGAGGAAATTTACCAGGGTGTTGCACTGGAGAGGCTACAGAGGAGATTTACCAGGATGTTGCACTAGATAGGGTACAGAGGAGATTTACCAGGATGTTGCACGAGAGAGGGTACAGAGGAGATTTACCAGGATGTTGCACTAGATAGGGTACAGAGGAGATTTACCAGGATGTTGCACTCGAGAGGGTACAGAGGAGATTTACCAGGATGTTGCACTGGAGAGGGTGCAGAGGAGATTTACCAGGATGTTGCACTAGAGAGGGTACAGAGGAGATTTACCAGGATGTTGCACTAGAGAGTGTATAGAGGAGATTTACCAGGATATTGCACGAGAGAGGGTACAGAGGAGATTTACCAGGATGTTGCAGTGGAGAGGGTACAGAGGAGATTTACCAGGATGTTGCCCTGGAGCGGGTACAGAGGAGATTTATCGGGATGTTGCACTAGAGAGGGTACAGAGGAGATTTATCAGGATGTTGCACTCGAGAGGGTACAGTGGAGATTTACCAGGATATTGCACGAGAGAGGGTACAGAGGAGATTTACCAGGATGTTGCACTGGAGAGGGTACAGAGGAGATTTACGAGGATATTGCACGAGAGAGGGTACAGAGGAGATTTACCAGGATGTTGCAGTGGAGAGGGTACAGAGGAGATTTGCCAGGATGTTGCACTAGAGAGGGTACAGAGGAGATTTACCAGGATGTTGCACTCGAGAGGGTGCAGAGGAGATTTACCAGGATGTTGCACTAGAAAGGGTACATAGGAAATTTACCAGGATGTTGCACGAGAGACGGTACAGAGGAGATTTACCAGGATGTTGCACTCGAGAGGGTACAGAGGAGATTTACCAGGATGTTGCACTGGAGAGGGTGCAGAGGAGATTTACCAGGATGTTGCACTCGAGAGGGTACAGAGGAGATTTACCAGGATTTTGCACTAGAGACGGTACAGAGGAGATTTACCAGGATGTTGCACTGGAGAGGGTGCAGAGGAGATTTACCAGGATGTTGCACTAGAGAGGGTACAGAGGAAATTTACCAGGGTGTTGCACTGGAGAGGCTACAGAGGAGATTTACCAGGATGTTGCACTAGATAGGGTACAGAGGAGATTTACCAGGATGTTGCACGAGAGAGGGTACAGAGGAGATTTACCAGGATGTTGCACTCGAGAGTGTAAAGAGGAGATTTACCAGGATGTTGCACTGGAGAGGGTGCAGAGGAGATTTACCAGGATGTTGCACTCGAGAGGGTACAGAGGAGATTTATCAGGATGTTGCACTAGAGAGGGTACAGAGGCGATTTACCATGATGTTGCACTAGAGAGGGTACAGAGGAGATTTACCAGGATGTTGCACTGGAGACGGTACAGAGGAGATTTACCAGGATGTTGCACTGGAGAGGGTGCAGAGGAAATTTACCCGGATGTTGCGCCAGAGAGGGTACAGAGGAGATTTACCAGGATGTTGCACTAGAGAGGGTACAGAGGAGATTTACCAGGATGTTGCACGAGAGAGGGTACAGAGGAGATTTACCAGGATGTTGCAGTGGAGAGGGTACAGAGGAGATTTACCAGGGTGTTGCACTGGAGAGGGTACAGAGGAGATTTACCAGGATGTTGCACGAGAGAGGGTGCAGAGGAGATTTACCAGGATGTTGCACTCGAGTGGGGACAGAGGAGATTTACCAGGATGTTGCACTGGAGAGGGTACAGAGGAGATTTATCAGGATGTTGCACTAGAGAGGGAACAAAGGAGATTTACCAGGATGTTGCACTGGAGAGGGTGCAGAGGAGATTTACCAGGATGTTGCACTGGAGTGGGTGCAGAGGAGATTTACCAGGATGTTGCACTGGAGAGGGTGCAGAGGAGATTTACCAGGATGTTGCACTAGATAGGGTACAGAGGAGATTTACCAGGATGTTGCACTAGATAGGGTACAGAGGAGATTTACCAGGATGTTGCACTGGAGAGGGTGCAGAGGAGATTTACCAGGATGTTGCACTAGAGAGAGTACAGAGGAGATTTACCAGGATGTTGCACGAGAGAGGGTACAGAGGAGATTTACCAGGATGTTGCACTAGAGAGGGTACAGAGGAGATTTACCAGGATGTTGCACTGGAGAGGGTACAGAGGAGATTTACCAGGATGCTGCACTGGAGAGGGTGCAGAGGAGATTTACCCGGATGTTGCACTAGAGAGGGTACAGAGGAGATTTATCAGGATGTTGCACGAGAGAGGGTACAAAGGAGATTTACCAGTATGTTGCACTGGAGAGGGTACAGAGGAGATTTACCAGGATGTTGCACTAGAGAGGGTACAGAGGAGATTTACCAGGTTGTTGCAGTGGAGAGGGTACAGAGGAGATTTACCAGGATGTTGCACGAGTTCGGGTACAGAGGAGATTTACCAGGATGTTGCACTCGAGAGGGTACAGAGGAGATTTACCAGGATGTTGCACTGGAGAGGGTGCAGAGGAGATTTACCAGGATGTTGCACTGGAGAGGGTGCAGAGGAGATTTACCCGGATGTTGCACCGGAGAGGGTGCAGAGGAGATTTACCAGGATGTTGCACTGGAGAGGGTGCAGAGGAGATTTACCAGGATGTTGCACTGGAGAGGGTGCAGAGGAGATTTACCAGGATGTTGCACTAGAGAGGGTACAGAGGCGATTTACCATGATGTTGCACGAGAGAGGGTACAGAGGGGATTTACCAGGATGTTGCACTGGAGACGGTACAGAGGAGATTTACCAGGATGTTGCACTGGAGAGGCTGCAGAGGAGATTTACCCGGATGTTGCGCCAGAGAGGGTACAGAGGAGATTTACCAGGATGTTGCACGAGAGACGGTACAGAGGAGATTTACCAGGATGTTGCACTAGAGAGGGTACAGAGGAGATTTACCAGGATGTGCACTAGAGAGGGTACAGAGGAGATTTACCAGGATGTTGCAGTGGAGATGGTACAGAGGAGATTTATCAGGATGTTGCACTAGAGAGGGTACAAAGGAGATTTACCAGGATGTTGCACTGGAGAGGGTGCAGAGGAGATTTACCAGGATGTTGCACTGGAGTGGGTGCAGAGAAGATTTACCAGGATGTTGCACTGGAGAGGGTGCAGAGGAAATTTAACAGGATGTTGCACTAGAGAGGGTACAGAGGAGATTTACCAGGATGTTGCACGAGAGAGGGTACAGAGGAGATTTACCCGGATGTTGCACTGGAGAGGGTGCAGAGGAGATTTACCAGGATGGTGCACTGGAGAGGGTACAGAGGAGATTTACCAGGATGTTGCACTGGAGAGGGTGCGGAGGAGATTTACCCGGATGTTGCACTGGAGAAGGTGCAGAGGAGATTTACCAGGATGTTGCACTGGAGAGGGTACAGAGGAGATTTACCAGGATGTTGCACTGGAGAGGGTACAGAGGAGATTTACCAGGATGTTGCACTGGGGAGGGTGCAGAGGAGATTCACCAGGATGTTGCACTCGAGTGGGGACAGAGGAGATTTACCAGGATGTTGCACTGGAGAGGGTACAGAGGAGATTTACCAGGATGTTGCACTGGAGAGGGTACACAGGAGACTAACCAGGATGTTGCACTAGAGAGGGTACAGAGGAGATTTATCGGGATGTTGCACTAGAGAGGGTACAGAGGAGATTTATCAGGATGTTGCACTGGAGAGGGTATAGAGGAGATTTACCAGGATGTTGCACCAGAGTGGGTTCGGAGGAGATTTACCAGGATGTTGCACTAGAGAGGGTACAGAGGAGATTTATCAGGATGTTGCACTGGAGAGGGTATAGAGGAGATTTACCAGGATGTTGCACCAGAGAGGGTGCAGAGGAGATTTACCAGGATGTTGCACTGGAGACGGTACAGAGGAGATTTACCAGGATGTTGCACTGGAGAGGCTGCAGAGGAGATTTACCCGGATGTTGCGCCAGAGAGGGTACAGAGGAGATTTACCAGGATGTTGCACTAGAGAGGGTACAGAGGAGATTTACCAGGATGTTGCACTAGAGAGGGTACAGAGGAGATTTACCAGGATGTTGCAGTGGAGATGGTACAGAGGAGATTTATCAGGATGTTGCACTAGAGAGGGTACAAAGGAGATTTATCGGGATGTTGCACTAGAGAGGGTACAGAGGAGATTTATCAGGATGTTGCACTGGAGAGGGTACAGAGGAGATTTACCAGGATGTTGCACTGGAGAGGGTGCAGAGGAGATTCACCAGGATGTTGCACTCGAGTGGGGACAGAGGAGATTTACCAGGATGTTGCACTGGAGAGGGTACAGAGGAGATTTACCAGGATGTTGCACTGGAGAGGGTACACAGGAGACTAACCAGGATGTTGCACTAGAGAGGGTACAGAGGAGATTTATCGGGATGTTGCACTGGAGAGGGTACAGAGGAGATTTATCAGGATGTTGCACTGGAGAGGGTATAGAGGAGATTTACCAGGATGTTGCACCAGAGAGGGTGCAGAGGAGATTTACCAGGATGTTGCACTGGAGACGGTACAGAGGAGATTTACCAGGATGTTGCACTGGAGAGGCTGCAGAGGAGATTTACCCGGATGTTGCGCCAGAGAGGGTACAGAGGAGATTTACCAGGATGTTGCACTAGAGAGGGTACAGAGGAGATTTACCAGGATGTTGCACTAGAGAGGGTACAGAGGAGATTTACCAGGATGTTGCAGTGGAGATGGTACAGAGGAGATTTATCAGGATGTTGCACTAGAGAGGGTACAAAGGAGATTTACCAGGATGTTGCACTGGAGAGGGTGCAGAGGAGATTTACCAGGATGTTGCACTGGAGTGGGTGCAGAGAAGATTTACCAGGATGTTGCACTGGAGAGGGTGCAGAGGAAATTTAACAGGATGTTGCACTAGAGAGGGTACAGAGGAGATTTACCAGGATGTTGCACGAGAGAGGGTACAGAGGAGATTTACCCGGATGTTGCACTGGAGAGGGTGCAGAGGAGATTTACCAGGATGGTGCACTGGAGAGGGTACAGAGGAGATTTACCAGGATGTTGCACTGGAGAGGGTGCGGAGGAGATTTAACCGGATGTTGCACTGGAGAAGGTGCAGAGGAGATTTACCAGGATGTTGCACTCGAGTGGGGACAGAGGAGATTTACCAGGATGTTGCACTGGAGAGGGTACAGAGGAGATTTACCAGGATGTTGCACTGGAGAGGGTACACAGGAGACTAACCAGGATGTTGCACTAGAGAGGTTACAGAGGAGATTTATCGGGATGTTGCACTAGAGAGGGTACAGAGGAGATTTATCAGGATGTTGCACTGGAGAGGGTATAGAGGAGATTTACCAGGATGTTGCACCAGAGTGGGTTCGGAGGAGATTTACCAGGATGTTGCACTAGAGAGGGTACAGAGGAGATTTATCAGGATGTTGCACTGGAGAGGGTATAGAGGAGATTTACCAGGATGTTGCACCAGAGAGGGTGCAGAGGAGATTTACCAGGATGTTGCACTAGAGAGGGTACAGAGGAGATTTACCAGGATGTTGCACGAGAGAGGGTACAGAGGAGATTTACCAGGATGTTGCACGAGAGAGGGTACAGAGGAGATTTACCAGGATGTTGCCCTGGAGCGGGTACAGAGGAGATTTATCGGGATGTTGCACTAGAGAGGGTACAGAGGAGATTTATCAGGATGTTGCACTCGAGAGGGTACAGTGGAGATTTACCAGGATATTGCACGAGAGAGGGTACAGAGGAGATTTACCAGGATGTTGCAGTGGAGAGGGTACAGAGGAGATTTACGAGGATATTGCACGAGAGAGGGTACAGAGGAGATTTACCAGGATGTTGCAGTGGAGAGGGTACAGAGGAGATTTACCAGGATGTTGCACTAGAGAGGGTACAGAGGAGATTTACCAGGATGTTGCACTCGAGAGGGTGCAGAGGAGATTTACCAGGATGTTGCACTAGAAAGGGTACATAGGAGATTTACCAGGATGTTGCACGAGAGACGGTACAGAGGAGATTTACCAGGATGTTGCACTCGAGAGGGTACAGAGGAGATTTACCAGGATGTTGCACTGGAGAGGGTACAGAGGAGATTTACCAGGATGTTGCACTGGAGAGGGTGCAGAGGAGATTTACCAGGATGTTGCACTCGAGAGGGTACAGAGGAGATTTACCAGGATTTTGCACTAGAGACGGTACAGAGGAGATTTACCAGGATGTTGCACTGGAGAGGGTGCAGAGGAGATTTACCAGGATGTTGCACTAGAGAGGGTACAGAGGAAATTTAACCGGGGTGTTGCACTGGAGAGGCTACAGAGGAGATTTACCAGGATGTTGCACTAGATAGGGTACAGAGGAGATTTACCAGGATGTTGCACGAGAGAGGGTACAGAGGAGATTTACCAGGATGTTGCACTCGAGAGGGTGCAGAGGAAATTTACCCGGATGTTGCGCCAGAGAGGGTACAGAGGAGATTTACCAGGATGTTGCACTAGAGAGGGAACAGAGGAGATTTACCAGGATGTTGCAGTGGAGAGGGTACAGAGGAGATTTACCAGGGTGTTGCACTGGAGAGGGTACAGAGAAGATTTACCAGGATGTTGCACGAGAGAGGGTGCAGAGGAGATTTACCAGGATGTTGCACTCGAGTGGGGACAGAGGAGATTTACCAGGATGTTGCACTGGAGAGGGTACAGAGGAGATTTACCAGGATGTTGCACTGGAGAGGGTACAGAGGAGACTAACCAGGATGTTGCACTAGAGAGGGTACAGAGGAGATTTATCGGGATGTTGCACTAGAGAGGGTACAGAGGAGATTTATCAGGATGTTGCACTGGAGAGGGTACAGAGGAGATTTATCAGGATGTTGCACTAGAGAGGGAACAAAGGAGATTTACCAGGATGTTGCACTGGAGAGGGTGCAGAGGAGATTTACCAGGATGTTGCACTGGAGTGGGTGCAGAGGAGATTTACCAGGATGTTGCACTGGAGAGGGTGCAGAGGAGAATTAACAGGATGTTGCACTAGAGAGGGTACAGAGGAGATTTAACAGGATGTTGCACTGGAGAGGGTACAGAGGCGATTTACCATGATGTTGCACGAGAGAGGGTACAGAGGAGATATACCAGGATGTTGCACGAGAGAGGGTACAGAGGAGATTTACCAGGATGTCGCAGTGGAGAGGGTACAGAGGAGACTTATCAGGATGCTGCACGAGAGAGGTACAAAGGAGATTTACCAGGATGTTGCACTGGAGAGGGTGCAGAGGAGATTTACCAGGATGTTGCACTGGAGAGCGTGCAGAGGAGATTTACCCGGATGTTGCACTGGAGAGGGTGCAGAGGAGATTTACCAGGATGGTGCACTGGAGAGGGTGCAGAGGAGATTTACCAGGATGTTGCACTGGAGAGAGTGCAGAGGAGATTTACCAGGATGTTGCACTGGAGAGGGTGCAGAGGAGATTTACCCGGATGTTGCACCAGAGAGGGTACAGAGGAGATTTATCAGGATGTTGCACTAGAGAGGGTGCAGAGGAGATTTACCCGGATGTTGCACTAGAGAGGGTACAGAGGAGATTTACCAGGATATTGCACGAGAGACGATACAGAGGAGATTTACCAGGATGTTGCACTCGAGAGGGTACAGAGGAGATTTACCAGGATGTTGCACTCGAGAGGGTGCAGAGGAGATTTACCAGGATGTTGCACTCGAGAGGGTACAGAGGAGATTTACCAGGATGTTGCACTAGAAAGGGTACACAGGAGATTTACCAGGATGTTGCACTAGAGAGGGTACAGAGGAGATTTACCAGGATTTTGCACTAGAGACGGAACAGAGGAGATTTACCAGGATGTTGCACTGGAGAGGGTGCAAAGGAGATTTACCAGGATGTTGCACGAGAGAGGTTACAGGGGAAATTTACCAGGGTGTTGCACTGGAGAGGCTACAGAGGAGATTTACCAGGATGTTGCACTAGATAGGGTACAGAGGAGATTTACCAGGATGTTGCACTAGAGAGTGTAAAGAGGAGATTTACCAGGGTGTTGCACTGGAGAGGCTACAGAGGAGATTTACCAGGATGTTGCACTAGATAGGGTACAGAGGAGATTTACCAGGATGTTGCACTAGAGAGGGTACAGAGGAGATTTACCAGGATGTTGCACTGGAGAGGGTGCAAAGGAGATTTACCAGGATGTTGCACTAGAGAGAGTACAGAGGAGATTTACCAGGATGTTGCACGAGAGAGGGTACAGAGGAGATTTACCAGGATGTTGCACTAGAGAGGGTACAGAGGAGATTTACCAGGATGTTGCACTGGAGAGGGTACAGAGGAGATTTACCAGGATGCTGCACTGGAGAGGGTGCAGAGGAGATTTACCCGGATGTTGCACTGGAGAGGGTACAGAGGAGATTTATCAGGATGTTGCACGAGAGAGGGTACAAAGGAGATTTACCAGTATGTTGCACTGGAGAGGGTACAGAGGAGATTTACCAGGATGTTGCACTAGAGAGGGTACAGAGGAGATTTACCAGGTTGTTGCAGTGGAGAGGGTACAGAGGAGATTTACCAGGATGTTGCACGAGATAGGGTACAGAGGAGATTTACCAGGATGTTGCACTCGAGAGGGTACAGAGGAGATTTACCAGGATGTTGCACTGGAGAGGGTGCAGAGGAGATTTACCAGGATGTTGCACTGGAGAGGGTGCAGAGGAGATTTACCCGGATGTTGCACCGGAGAGGGTGCAGAGGAGATTTACCAGGATGTTGCACTGGAGAGGGTGCAGAGGAGATTTACCAGGATGTTGCACTGGAGAGGGTGCAGAGGAGATTTACCAGGATGTTGCACTAGAGAGGGTACAGAGGCGATTTACCATGATGTTGCACGAGAGAGGGTACAGAGGAGATTTACCAGGATGTTGCACTGGAGACGGTACAGAGGAGATTTACCAGGATGTTGCACTGGAGAGGCTGCAGAGGAGATTTACCCGGATGTTGCGCCAGAGAGGGTACAGAGGAGATTTACCAGGATGTTGCACTAGAGAGGGTACAGAGGAGATTTACCAGGATGTTGCACTAGAGAGGGTACAGAGGAGATTTACCAGGATGTTGCAGTGGAGATGGTACAGAGGAGATTTATCAGGATGTTGCACTAGAGAGGGTACAAAGGAGATTTACCAGGATGTTGCACTGGAGAGGGTGCAGAGGAGATTTACCAGGATGTTGCACTGGAGTGGGTGCAGAGAAGATTTACCAGGATGTTGCACTGGAGAGGGTGCAGAGGAAATTTAACAGGATGTTGCACTAGAGAGGGTACAGAGGAGATTTACCAGGATGTTGCACGAGAGAGGGTACAGAGGAGATTTACCAGGATGTTGCAGTGGAGAGGGTACAGAGGAGACTTATCAGGATGTTGCACGAGAGAGGGTACAGAGGAGATTTACCAGGATGTTGCACTGGAGAGGGTACAGAGGAGATTTACCTGGATGTTTGCACGAGAGAGGGTACAGAGGAGATTTACCAGGATGTTGCACAAGAGAGGGTACAGAGGAGATTTTCCAGGATGTTGCACTGGAGAGGGGACAGAGGAGTTTTACCAGGATGTTGCACTAGAGAGGGTACAGAGGAGATTAACCAGGATGTTGCACCAGAGAGGGTACAGAGGAGATTTACCAGGATGTTGCACTGGAGAGGTTGCAGAGGAGATTTACCTGGATGTTTGCACCAGAGAGGGTACAGAGGAGATTTACCAGGATGTTGCACTAGAGAGGGTACAGAGGAGATTTTCCAGGATGTTGCACTGGAGAGGGGACAGAGGAGATTTACCAGGATGTTGCACTAGATAGGGTGCAGAGGAGATTTACCAGGATGTTGCACTGGAGAGGGTACAGAGGAGACTAACCAGGATGTTGCACTGGAGAGGGTACAGAGGAGATTTATCGGGATGTTGCACTAGAGAGGGTACAGAGGAGATTTATCAGGATGTTGCACTGGAGAGGGTATAGAGGAGATTTACCAGGATGTTGCACCAGAGTGGGTTCGGAGGAGATTTACCAGGATGTTGCACTAGAGAGGGTACAGAGGAGATTTATCAGGATGTTGCACTGGAGAGGGTATAGAGGAGATTTACCAGGATGTTGCACCAGAGAGGGTGCAGAGGAGATTTACCAGAATGTTGCACTAGAGAGGGTACAGAGGAGATTTACCAGGATATTGCACGAGAGAGGGCGCAGAGGAGATTTACCAGGATGTTGCAGTGGAGAGGGTACAGAGAAGATTTACCAGGATGTTGCACTAGAGAGGGTACAGGGGAGATTTACCAGGATATTGCACGAGATAGGGTACAGAGGAGATTTACCAGGATGTTGCAGTGGAGAGGGTACAGAGGAGATTTACCAGGATATTGCACGAGAGAGGGTGCAGAGGAGATTTAACAGGATGTCGCAGTGGAGAGGGTACAGAGGAGATTTACCAGGATGATGCACTAGAGAGGGTACAGAGGAGATTTACCAGGATGTTGCACTAGAGAGGGTACAGAGGAGATTTACCAGGATGTTGCACTCGAGAGGGGACAGAGGAGATTTACCCGGATGTTGCGCCAGAGAGGGTACAGAGGAGATTTACCAGGATGTTGCACTGGAGAGGGTACAGAGGAGATTTACCAGGATGTTGCACTAGAGAGGGTACAGAGGAGATTTACCAGGATGTTGCAGTGGAGAGGGTACAGAGGAGATTTATCAGGATGTTGCACTAGAGAGGGTACAAAGGAGATTTACCAGGATGTTGCACTGGAGAGGGTGCAGAGGAGATTTACCAGGATGTTGCACTGGAGTGGGTGCAGAGGAGATTTACCAGGATGTTGCACTGGAGAGGGTGCAGAGGAGATTTAACAGGATGTTGCACTAGAGAGGGTACAGAGGAGATTTACCATGATGTTGCACGAGAGAGGGTACAGAGGAGATTTACCAGGATGTTGCACTGGAGAGGGTGCAGAGGAGATTTACCAGGATGTTGCACTGGAGAGGGTGCAGAGGAGATTTACCCGGATGTTGCACTGGAGAGGGTGCAGAGGAGATTTACCAGGATGGAGCACTGGAGAGGGTGCAGAGGAGATTTACCAGGATGTTGCACTGGAGAGGGTGCAGAGGAGATTTACCAGGATGTTGCACTGGAGAGGGTGCAGAGGAGATTTACCCGGATGTTGCACCAGAGAGGGTACAGAGGAGATTTATCAGGATGTTACAGTGGAGAGGGTGCAGAGGAGATTTACCAGGATGTTGCACTGGAGAGGGTACAGAGGAGATTTACCAGGATGTTGCACTAGAGAGGGTGCAGAGGAGATTTACCCGGATGTTGCACTAGAGAGGGTACAGAAGAGATTTACCAGGATGTTGCACTAGAGAGGGTATAGAGGAGATTTACCAGGATGTTGCACTAGAGAGGGTGCAGAGGAGATTTACCAGGATGTTGCACTGGAGAGGGGGCAGAGGAGATTTACCAGGATGTTGCACTGGAGAGGGTACAGAGGAAATTTACCAGGATGGTGCACTGGAGAGGGTGCAGAGGAGATTTACCAGGATGTTGCACTGGAGAGGGGGCAGAGGAGATTTACCAGGATGTTGCACTGGAGAGGGTACAGAGGAAATTTACCAGGATGGTGCACTGGAGAGGGTGCAGAGGAGATTTACCAGGATGTTGCACTGGAGAGTGTACAGAGAACATTTACCAGGATGGTGCACTGGAGAGGGTACAGAGGAGATTTACCAGGATGTTGCACTAGAGAGGGTACAGAGGAGATTTACCAGGATGTTGCACTAGAGAGGGTGCCGAGGGGATTTACTAGGATGTTGCACGAGAGACGGTACAGAGGAGATTTACCAGGATGTTGCAGTGGAGAGGGTACAGAGGAGATTTACCAGGATGTTGCACTGGAGAGGGTACAGAGGAGATTTACCTGGATGTTTGCACTAGAGAGGGTACAGAGGAGATTTACCAGGATGTTGCACTAGAGAGGGTACAGAGGAGATTTTCCAGGATGTTGCACTGGAGAGGGGACAGAGGAGATTTACCAGGATGTTGCACTAGAGAGGGGACAGAGGAGATTTACCAGGATGTTGCACCAGAGAGGGTACAGAGGAGATTTACCAGGATGTTGCACTAGAGAGGGTACAGAGGAGATTTACCAGGATGTTGCACTAGAGAGGGTACAGAGGGGATTGATCAGGATGTTGCACTAGAGAGGGGACAGAGGAGATTTACCAGGATGTTGCACTAGAGAGGGTACAGAGGGGATTTGTCAGGATGTTGCACTGGAGAGGGGACAGAGGAGATTTACCAGGATGTTGCACTAGAGAGGGTACAGAGGAGATTTACCAGGATGTTGGACTTGAGAGGGTACATAGGAGATTTATCAGGATGTTGCACTAGAGAGGGTACAGAGGAGATTTATCAGGATGTTGCATTGGAGAGGGCACAGAGGAGATTTACCAGGATGTTGCACCAGAGAGGGTACAGAGGAGATTTACCAGGATGTTGCACTGGAGAGGATGCAGAGGAGATTTACCAGGATGTTGCACTGGAGAGGGTGCAGAGGAGATTTACCAGGATGTTGCACTAGAGAGGGTGCAGAGGTGATTTACCAGGATGTTGCACTAGAGAGTGTACAGAGGAGATTTACCAGGATGTTGCACTCGAGAGGGTGCAGAGGTGATTTACCAGGATGTTGCACTCGAGAGGGTACAGAGGAGATTTACCAGGATGTTGCACTGGAGAGGGTACAGAGGAGATTTACCTGGATGTTGCACTGGAGAGGGTACAGAGGAGATTTACCAGGATGTTGCACTGGAGAGGGTGCAGAGGTGATTTAACAGGATGTTGCACTAGAGAGGGTACAGAGGAGATTTACCAGGATATTGCACTGGAGAGGGTACAGAGGAGATTTACCAGGATGTTGCACTAGAGAGGGTACAGTGGAGATTTGCCAGGATGTTGCACTGGAGAGGGTACAGGGGAGATTTACCAAGATGTTGCACTAGAGAGGGCACAGAGGAGATTTTCCAGGATGTACCACTGGAGAGGGTGTAGAGGAGATTTGCCAGGATGTTGCACCGGAAAGCGTACAGGGGAGATTTACCAGGATGTTGCACTAGAGAGGGCACAGAGGAGATTTTCCAGGATGTTGCACTGGAGATGGTGCAGAGGAGATTTACCAGGATGTTGCACTCGAGAGGGTGCAGAGGAGATTTACCAGGATGTTGCACTAGAAAGGGTACACAGGAGATTTACCAGGATGTTGCACTAGAGAGGGTACAGAGGAGATTTACCAGGATTTTGCACAAGAGACGGTACAGAGGAGATTTACCAGGATGTTGCACGAGAGAGGGTACAGAGGAAATTTACCAGGGTGTTGCACTGGAGAGGCTACAGAGGAGATTTACCAGGATGTTGCACTAGATAGGGTACAGAGGAGATTTACCAGGATGTTGCACTAGAGAGGGTACAGAGGAGATTTACCAGGATGTTGCACTAGAGAGTGTAAAGAGGAGATTTACCAGGATGTTGCACTGGAGAGGGTGCAGAGGAGATTTACCAGGATGTTGCACGAGAGAGAGTACAGAGGAGATTTACCAGGATGTTGCACGAGAGAGGGTGCAGAGGAGATTTACCAGGATGTTGCACTCGAGAGGGTACAGAGAAGATTTACCAGGATGTTGCACTGGAGAGGGTACAGAGGAGATTTACCAGGATGTTGCACTCGAGAGGGTACAGAGGAGATTTACCAGGATGTTGCACTGGAGAGGGTGCAGAGGAGATTTACCAGGATGTTGCACTGGAGAGTGTGCAGAGGAGATTTACCCGGATGTTGCACCGGAGAGGGTGCAGAGGAGATTTACCAGGATGTTGCACTGGAGAGGGTGCAGAGGAGATTTACCAGGATGTTGCACTGGAGAGGGTGCAGAGGAGATTTACCAGGATGTTGCACTAGAGAGGGTACAGAGGCGATTTACCATGATGTTGCACGAGAGAGGGTACAGAGGAGATTTACCAGGATGTTTCACTGGAGACGGTACAGAGGAGATTTACCAGGATGTTGCACTGGAGAGGGTGCAGAGGAGATTTACCCGGATGTTGCGCCAGAGAGGGTACAGAGGAGATTTATCAGGCTGTTGCACTAGAGAGGGTACAAAGGAGATTTACCAGGATGTTGCACTGGAGAGGGTGCAGAGGAGATTTACCAGGATGTTGCACTGGAGTGGGTGCAGAGAAGATTTACCAGGATGTTGCACTGGAGAGGGTGCAGAGGAAATTTAACAGGATGTTGCACTAGAGAGGGTACAGAGGAGATTTACCAGGATGTTGCACGAGAGAGGGTACAGAGGAGATTTACCAGGATGTTGCAGTGGAGAGGGTACAGAGGAGATTTACCCGGATGTTGCACTGGAGAGGGTACAGAGGAGACTTATCAGGATGTTGCACGAGAGAGGGTACAAAGGAGATTTACCTGGATGTTGCACCAGAGAGGGTGCAGAGGGGATTTACTAGGATGTTGCACGAGAGAGGGTACAGAGCAGATTTACCAGGATGTTGCACTGGAGAGGGTACAGAGGAGATTTACCTGGATGTTTGCACGAGAGAGGGTACAGAGGAGATTTACCAGGATGTTGCACTAGAGAGGGTACAGAGGAGATTTTCCAGGATGTTGCACTGGAGAGGGGACAGAGGAGATTTACCAGGATGTTGCACTAGAGAGGGTACAGAGGAGATTTACCAGGATGTTGCACTGGAGAGGGTACAGAGGAGATTTACCAGGATGTTGCACTAGAGAGGGTACAGAGGAGATTTACCAGGATGTTGCACTGGAGAGGGTACAGAGGAGATTAACCAGGATGTTGCACCAGAGAGGGTACAGAGGAGATTTACCAGGATGTTGCACTAGAGAGGGTACAGAGGAGATTTACCAGGATGTTGCACTAGAGAGGGTACAGAGGAGATTTACCAGGATGTTGCACTGGAGAGGGTACAGAGGAGATTAACCAGGATGTTGCACCAGAGAGGGTACAGAGGAGATTTACCAGGATGTTGCACTGGAGAGGGTACAGAGGAGATTTACCAGGATGTTGCAGTGGAGAGGGTACAGAGGAGATTTATCAGGATGTTGCACTAGAGAGGGTAAAAAGGAGATTTACCAGGATGTTGCACTGGAGAGGGTGCAGAGGAGATTTACCAGGATGTTGCACTGGAGTGGGTGCAGAGAAGATTTACCAGGATGTTGCACTGGAGAGGGTGCAGAGGAAATTTAACAGGATGTTGCACTAGAGAGGGTACAGAGGAGATTTACCAGGATGTTGCACGAGAGAGGGTACAGAGGAGATTTACCAGGATGTTGCAGTGGAGAGGGGACAGAGGAGACTTATCAGGATGTTGCACGAGAGAGGGTACAAAGGAGATTTACCCGGATGTTGCACCAGAGAGGGTGCAGAGGGGATTTACTAGGATGTTGCACGAGAGAGGGTACAGAGGAGATTTACCAGGATGTTGCACTGGAGAGGGTACAGAGGAGATTTACCTGGATGTTTGCACGAGAGAGGGTACAGAGGAGATTTACCCGGATGTTGCACTGGAGAGGGTGCAGAGGAGATTTACCAGGATGGTGCACTGGAGAGAGTGCAGAGGAGATTTACCAGGATGTTGCACTGGAGAGGGTGCAGAGGAGATTTACCAGGATGTTGCACTGGAGAGGGTGCAGACGAGATTTACCCGGATGTTGCACCAGAGAGGGTACAGAGGAGATTTATCAGGATGTTACAGTGGAGAGGGTGCAGAGGAGATTTACCAGGATGTTGCACTGGAGAGGGTACAGAGGAGATTTACCAGGATGTTGCACTAGAGAGGGTGCAGAGGAGATTTACCCGGATGTTGCACTAGAGAGGGTACAGAAGAGATTTACCAGGATGTTGCACTAGAGAGGGTATAGAGGAGATTTACCAGGATGTTGCACTAGAGAGGGTGCAGAGGAGATTTACCAGGATGTTGCACTGGAGAGGGGACAGAGGAGATTTACCAGGATGTTGCACTGGAGAGGGTACAGAGGAAATTTACCAGGATGGTGCACTGGAGAGGGTGCAGAGGAGATTTACCAGGATGTTGCACTGGAGAGTGTACAGAGAACATTTACCAGGATGGTGCACTGGAGAGGGTACAGAGGAGATTTACCAGGATGTTGCACTAGAGAGGGTACAGAGGAGATTTACCAGGATGTTGCACTAGAGAGGGTGCAGAGGGGATTTACTAGGATGTTGCACGAGAGACGGTACAGAGGAGATTTACCAGGATGTTGCAGTGGAGAGGGTACAGAGGAGATTTACCATGATGTTGCACTGGAGAGGGTACAGAGGAGATTTACCTGGATGTTTGCACTAGAGAGGGTACAGAGGAGATTTACCAGGATGTTGCACTAGAGAGGGTACAGAGGAGATTTTCCAGGATGTTGCACTGGAGAGGGGACAGAGGAGATTTACCAGGATGTTGCACTAGAGAGGGTACAGAGGAGATTTACCTGGATGTTGCACTGGAGAGGGTACAGAGGAGATTTACCAGGATGTTGCACTAGAGAGGGTGCAGAGGTGATTTAACAGGATGTTGCACTAGAGAGGGTACAGAGGAGATTTACCAGGATATTGCACTGGAGAGGGTACAGAGGAGATTTACCAGGATGTTGCACTAGAGAGGGTACAGTGGAGATTTGCCAGGATGTTGCACTGGAGAGGGTACAGGGGAGATATACCAAGATGTTGCACTAGAGAGGGCACAGAGGAGATTTTCCAGGATGTACCACTGGAGAGGGTGTAGAGGAGATTTGCCAGGATGTTGCACCGGAAAGCGTACAGGGGAGATTTACCAGGATGTTGCACTAGAGAGGGCACAGAGGAGATTTTCCAGGATGTTGCACTGGAGAAGGTGCAGAGGAGATTTACCAGGATGTTGCACTCGAGAGGGTGCAGAGGAGATTTACCAGGATGTTGCACTAGAAAGGGTACACAGGAGATTTACCAGGATGTTGCACTAGAGAGGGTACAGAGGAGATTTACCAGGTTGTTGCACTAGAGAGGGTACAGAGGAGATTTACCAGGATTTTGCACAAGAGACGGTACAGAGGAGATTTACCAGGATGTTGCACTGGAGAGGGTGCAGAGGAGATTTACCAGGATGTTGCACGAGAGAGGGTACAGAGGAAATTTACCAGGATGTTGCACTAGAGAGGGTACAGAGGAGATTTACCAGGTTGTTGCACTAGAGAGGGTACAGAGGAGATTTACCAGGATTTTGCACAAGAGACGGTACAGAGGAGATTTACCAGGATGTTGCACTGGAGAGGGTGCAGAGGAGATTTACCAGGATGTTGCACGAGAGAGGGTACAGAGGAAATTTACCAGGGTGTTGCACCAGAGAGGCTACAGAGGAGATTTACCAGGATGTTGCACTAGATAGGGTACAGAGGAGATTTACCAGGATGTTGCACGAGATAGGGTACAGAGGAGATTTACCAGGATGTTGCACTCGAGAGGGTACAGAGGAGATTTACCAGGATGTTGCACTGGAGAGGGTGCAGAGGAGATTTACCAGGATGTTGCACTGGAGAGTGTGCAGAGGAGATTTACCAGGATGTTGCACTAGAGAGGGTACAGAGGAGATTTACCAGGTTGTTGCACTAGAGAGGGTACAGAGGAGATTTACCAGGATTTTGCACAACAGACGGTACAGAGGAGATTTACCAGGATGTTGCACTGGAGAGGGTGCAGAGGAGATTTACCAGGATGTTGCACGAGAGAGGGTACAGAGGAAATTTACCAGGGTGTTGCACCAGAGAGGCTACAGAGGAGATTTACCAGGATGTTGCACTAGATAGGGTACAGAGGAGATTTACCAGGATGTTGCACGAGATAGGGTACAGAGGAGATTTACCAGGATGTTGCACTCGAGAGTGTGCAGAGGAGATTTACCCGGATGTTGCACCGGAGAGGGTGCAGAGGAGATTTACCAGGATGTTGCACTGGAGAGGGTGCAGAGGAGATTTACCAGGATGTTGCACTGGAGAGGGTGCAGAGGAGATTTACCAGGATGTTGCACTAGAGAGGGTACAGAGGCGATTTACCATGATGTTGCACGAGAGAGGGTACAGAGGAGATTTACCAGGATGTTTCACTGGAGACGGTACAGAGGAGATTTACCAGGATGTTGCACTGGAGAGGGTGCAGAGGAGATTTACCCGGATGTTGCGCCAGAGAGGGTACAGAGGAGATTTATCAGGATGTTGCACTAGAGAGGGTACAAAGGAGATTTACCAGGATGTTGCACTGGAGAGGGTGCAGAGGAGATTTACCAGGATGTTGCACTGGAGTGGGTGCAGAGAAGATTTACCAGGATGTTGCACTGGAGAGGGTGCAGAGGAAATTTAACAGGATGTTGCACTAGAGAGGGTACAGAGGAGATTTACCAGGATGTTGCACGAGAGAGGGTACAGAGGAGATTTACCAGGATGTTGCAGTGGAGAGGGTACAGAGGAGATTTACCAGGATGTTGCACTGGAGAGGGTACAGAGGAGACTTATCAGGATGTTGCACGAGAGAGGGTACAAAGGAGATTTACCCGGATGTTGCACCAGAGAGGGTGCAGAGGGGATTTACTAGGATGTTGCACGAGAGAGGGTACAGAGCAGATTTACCAGGATGTTGCACTGGAGAGGGTACAGAGGAGATTTACCTGGATGTTTGCACGAGAGAGGGTACAGAGGAGATTTACCAGGATGTTGCACTAGAGAGGGTACAGAGGAGATTTTCCAGGATGTTGCACTGGAGAGGGGACAGAGGAGATTTACCAGGATGTTGCACTAGAGAGGGTACAGAGGAGATTTACCAGGATGTTGCACTGGAGAGGGTACAGAGGAGATTTACCAGGATGTTGCACTAGAGAGGGTACAGAGGAGATTTACCAGGATGTTGCACTGGAGAGGGTACAGAGGAGATTAACCAGGATGTTGCACCAGAGAGGGTACAGAGGAGATTTACCAGGATGTTGCACTAGAGAGGGTACAGAGGAGATTTACCAGGATGTTGCACTAGAGAGGGTACAGAGGAGATTTACCAGGATGTTGCACTGGAGAGGGTACAGAGGAGATTAACCAGGATGTTGCACCAGAGAGGGTACAGAGGAGATTTACCAGGATGTTGCACTGGAGAGGGTACAGAGGAGATTTACCAGGATGTTGCAGTGGAGAGGGTACAGAGGAGATTTATCAGGATGTTGCACTAGAGAGGGTAAAAAGGAGATTTACCAGGATGTTGCACTGGAGAGGGTGCAGAGGAGATTTACCAGGATGTTGCACTGGAGTGGGTGCAGAGAAGATTTACCAGGATGTTGCACTGGAGAGGGTGCAGAGGAAATTTAACAGGATGTTGCACTAGAGAGGGTACAGAGGAGATTTACCAGGATGTTGCACGAGAGAGGGTACAGAGGAGATTTACCAGGATGTTGCAGTGGAGAGGGTACAGAGGAGACTTATCAGGATGTTGCACGAGAGAGGGTACAAAGGAGATTTACCCGGATGTTGCACCAGAGAGGGTGCAGAGGGGATTTACTAGGATGTTGCACGAGAGAGGGTACAGAGGAGATTTACCAGGATGTTGCACTGGAGAGGGTACAGAGGAGATTTACCTGGATGTTTGCACGAGAGAGGGTACAGAGGAGATTTACCCGGATGTTGCACTGGAGAGGGTGCAGAGGAGATTTACCAGGATGGTGCACTGGAGAGAGTGCAGAGGAGATTTACCAGGATGTTGCACTGGAGAGGGTGCAGAGGAGATTTACCAGTATGTTGCACTGGAGAGGGTGCAGAGGAGATTTACCCGGATGTTGCACCAGAGAGGGTACAGAGGAGATTTATCAGGATGTTACAGTGGAGAGGGTGCAGAGGAGATTTACCAGGATGTTGCACTGGAGAGGGTACAGAGGAGATTTACCAGGATGTTGCACTAGAGAGGGTGCAGAGGAGATTTACCCGGATGTTGCACTAGAGAGGGTACAGAAGAGATTTACCAGGATGTTGCACTAGAGAGGGTAAAGAGGAGATTTACCAGGATGTTGCACTAGAGAGGGTGCAGAGGAGATTTACCAGGATGTTGCACTGGAGAGGGGACAGAGGAGATTTACCAGGATGTTGCACTGGAGAGGGTACAGAGGAAATTTACCAGGATGGTGCACTGGAGAGGGTGCAGAGGAGATTTACCAGGATGTTGCACTGGAGAGTGTACAGAGAACATTTACCAGGATGGTGCACTGGAGAGGGTACAGAGGAGATTTACCAGGATGTTGCACTAGAGAGGGTACAGAGGAGATTTACCAGGATGTTGCACTAGAGAGGGTGCAGAGGGGATTTACTAGGATGTTGCACGAGAGACGGTACAGAGGAGATTTACCAGGATGTTGCAGTGGAGAGGGTACAGAGGAGATTTACCATGATGTTGCACTGGAGAGGGTACAGAGGAGATTTACCTGGATGTTTGCACTAGAGAGGGTACAGAGGAGATTTACCAGGATGTTGCACTAGAGAGGGTACAGAGGAGATTTTCCAGGATGTTGCACTGGAGAGGGGACAGAGGAGATTTACCAGGATGTTGCCCTAGAGAGGGTACAGAGGAGATTTACCAGGATGTTGCACCAGAGAGGGTACAGAGGAGATTTACCAGGATGTTGCACTAGAGAGGGTACAGAGGAGATTTACCAGGATGTTGCACTAGAGAGGGTACAGAGGGGATTGATCAGGATGTTGCACTAGAGAGGGGACAGAGGAGATTTACCAGGATGTTGCACTAGAGAGGGTACAGAGGGGATTTGTCAGGATGTTGCACTGGAGAGGGGACAGAGGAGATTTACCAGGATGTTGCACTAGAGAGGGTACAGAGGAGATTTACCAGGATGTTGGACTAGAGAGGGTACATAGGAGATTTATCAGGATGTTGCACTAGAGAGGGTACAGAGGAGATTTATCAGGATGTTGCATTGGAGAGGGCACAGAGGAGATTTACCAGGATGTTGCACTAGAGAGGGTACAGAGGAGATTTACCAGGATGTTGCACTGGAGAGGATGCAGAGGAGATTTACCAGGATGTTGCACTGGAGAGGGTGCAGAGGAGATTTACCAGGATGTTGCACTAGAGAGGGTGCAGAGGTGATTTACCAGGATGTTGCACTAGAGAGTGTACAGAGGAGATTTACCAGGATGTTGCACTCGAGAGGGTGCAGAGGAGATTTACCAGGATGTTGCACTAGAGAGTGTACAGAGGAGATTTACCAGGATGTTGCACTCGAGAGGGTGCAGAGGTGATTTACCAGGATGTTGCACTCGAGAGGGTACAGAGGAGATTTACCAGGATGTTGCACTGGAGAGGGTACAGAGGAGATTTACCTGGATGTTGCACTGGAGAGGGTACAGAGGAGATTTACCAGGATGTTGCACTAGAGAGGGTGCAGAGGTGATTTACCAGGATGTTGCACTAGAGAGGGTACAGTGGAGATTTGCCAGGATGTTGCACTGGAGAGGGTACAGGGGAGATATACCAAGATGTTGCACTAGAGAGGGCACAGAGGAGATTTTCCAGGATGTACCACTGGAGAGGGTGTAGAGGAGATTTGCCAGGATGTTGCACCGGAAAGCGTACAGGGGAGATTTACCAGGATGTTGCACTAGAGAGGGCACAGAGGAGATTTACCAGGATGTTGCACTGGAGAGGGTACAGAGGAGATTAACCAGGATGTTGCACCAGAGAGGGTACAGAGGAGATTTACCAGGATGTTGCACTAGAGAGGGTACAGAGGAGATTTACCAGGATGTTGCACTAGAGAGGGTACAGAGGAGATTTACCAGGATGTTGCACTGGAGAGGGTACAGAGGAGATTAACCAGGATGTTGCACCAGAGAGGGTACAGAGGAGATTTACCAGGATGTTGCACTGGAGAGGGTACAGAGGAGATTTACCAGGATGTTGCAGTGGAGAGGGTACAGAGGAGATTTATCAGGATGTTGCACTAGAGAGGGTAAAAAGGAGATTTACCAGGATGTTGCACTGGAGAGGGTGCAGAGGAGATTTACCAGGATGTTGCACTGGAGTGGGTGCAGAGAAGATTTACCAGGATGTTGCACTGGAGAGGGTGCAGAGGAAATTTAACAGGATGTTGCACTAGAGAGGGTACAGAGGAGATTTACCAGGATGTTGCACGAGAGAGGGTACAGAAGAGATTTACCAGGATGTTGCAGTGGAGAGGGTACAGAGGAGACTTATCAGGATGTTGCACGAGAGAGGGTACAAAGGAGATTTACCCGGATGTTGCACCAGAGAGGGTGCAGAGGGGATTTACTAGGATGTTGCACGAGAGAGGGTACAGAGGAGATTTACCAGGATGTTGCACTGGAGAGGGTACAGAGGAGATTTACCTGGATGTTTGCACGAGAGAGGGTACAGAGGAGATTTACCCGGATGTTGCACTGGAGAGGGTGCAGAGGAGATTTACCAGGATGGTGCACTGGAGAGAGTGCAGAGGAGATTTACCAGGATGTTGCACTGGAGAGGGTGCAGAGGAGATTTACCAGTATGTTGCACTGGAGAGTGTGCAGAGGAGATTTACCCGGATGTTGCACCAGAGAGGGTACAGAGGAGATTTATCAGGATGTTACAGTGGAGAGGGTGCAGAGGAGATTTACCAGGATGTTGCACTGGAGAGGGTACAGAGGAGATTTACCAGGATGTTGCACTAGAGAGGGTGCAGAGGAGATTTACCCGGATGTTGCACTAGAGAGGGTACAGAAGAGATTTACCAGGATGTTGCACTAGAGAGGGTATAGAGGAGATTTACCAGGATGTTGCACTAGAGAGGGTGCAGAGGAGATTTACCAGGATGTTGCACTGGAGAGGGGACAGAGGAGATTTACCAGGATGTTGCACTGGAGAGGGTACAGAGGAAATTTACCAGGATGGTGCACTGGAGAGGGTGCAGAGGAGATTTACCAGGATGTTGCACTGGAGAGTGTACAGAGAACATTTACCAGGATGGTGCACTGGAGAGGGTACAGAGGAGATTTACCAGGATGTTGCACTAGAGAGGGTACAGAGGAGATTTACCAGGATGTTGCACTAGAGAGGGTGCAGAGGGGATTTACTAGGATGTTGCACGAGAGACGGTACAGAGGAGATTTACCAGGATGTTGCAGTGGAGAGGGTACAGAGGAGATTTACCATGATGTTGCACTGGAGAGGGTACAGAGGAGATTTACCTGGATGTTTGCACTAGAGAGGGTACAGAGGAGATTTACCAGGATGTTGCACTAGAGAGGGTACAGAGGAGATTTTCCAGGATGTTGCACTGGAGAGGGGACAGAGGAGATTTACCAAGATGTTGCACTAGAGAGGGTACAGAGGAGATTTACCAGGATGTTGCACCAGAGAGGGTACAGAGGAGATTTACCAGGATGTTGCACTAGAGAGGGTACAGAGGAGATTTACCAGGATGTTGCACTAGAGAGGGTACAGAGGGGATTGATCAGGATGTTGCACTAGAGAGGGGACAGAGGAGATTTACCAGGATGTTGCACTAGAGAGGGTACAGAGGGGATTTGTCAGGATGTTGCACTGGAGAGGGGACAGAGGAGATTTACCAGGATGTTGCACTAGAGAGGGTACAGAGGGGATTTACCAGGATGTTGGACTAGAGAGGGTACATAGGAGATTTATCAGGATGTTGCACTAGAGAGGGTACAGAGGAGATTTATCAGGATGTTGCATTGGAGAGGGCACAGAGGAGATTTACCAGGATGTTGCACTAGAGAGGGTACAGAGGAGATTTACCAGGATGTTGCACTGGAGAGGATGCAGAGGAGATTTACCAGGATGTTGCACTGGAGAGGGTGCAGAGGAGATTTACCAGGATGTTGCACTAGAGAGGGTGCAGAGGTGATTTACCAGGATGTTGCACTAGAGAGTGTACAGAGGAGATTTACCAGGATGTTGCACTCGAGAGGGTGCAGAGGAGATTTACCAGGATGTTGCACTAGAGAGTGTACAGAGGAGATTTACCAGGATGTTGCACTCGAGAGGGTGCAGAGGTGATTTACCAGGATGTTGCACTCGAGAGGGTACAGAGGAGATTTACCAGGATGTTGCACTGGAGAGGGTACAGAGGAGATTTACCTGGATGTTGCACTGGAGAGGGTACAGAGGAGATTTACCAGGATGTTGCACTAGAGAGGGTGCAGAGGTGATTTACCAGGATGTTGCACTAGAGAGGGTACAGTGGAGATTTGCCAGGATGTTGCACTGGAGAGGGTACAGGGGAGATATACCAAGATGTTGCACTAGAGAGGGCACAGAGGAGATTTTCCAGGATGTACCACTGGAGAGGGTGTAGAGGAGATTTGCCAGGATGTTGCACCGGAAAGCGTACAGGGGAGATTTACCAGGATGTTGCACTAGAGAGGGCACAGAGGAGATTTACCAGGATGTTGCACTGGAGAGGGTACAGAGGAGATTAACCAGGAGGTTGCACCAGAGAGGGTACAGAGGAGATTTACCAGGATGTTGCACTAGAGAGGGTACAGAGGAGATTTACCAGGATGTTGCACTAGAGAGGGTACAGAGGAGATTTACCAGGATGTTGCACTGGAGAGGGTACAGAGGAGATTAACCAGGATGTTGCACCAGAGAGGGTACAGAGGAGATTTACCAGGATGTTGCACTGGAGAGGGTACAGAGGAGATTTACCAGGATGTTGCAGTGGAGAGGGTACAGAGGAGATTTATCAGGATGTTGCACTAGAGAGGGTAAAAAGGAGATTTACCAGGATGTTGCACTGGAGAGGGTGCAGAGGAGATTTACCAGGATGTTGCACTGGAGTGGGTGCAGAGAAGATTTACCAGGATGTTGCACTGGAGAGGGTGCAGAGGAAATTTAACAGGATGTTGCACTAGAGAGGGTACAGAGGAGATTTACCAGGATGTTGCACGAGAGAGGGTACAGAAGAGATTTACCAGGATGTTGCAGTGGAGAGGGTACAGAGGAGACTTATCAGGATGTTGCACGAGAGAGGGTACAAAGGAGATTTACCCGGATGTTGCACCAGAGAGGGTGCAGAGGGGATTTACTAGGATGTTGCACGAGAGAGGGTACAGAGGAGATTTACCAGGATGTTGCACTGGAGAGGGTACAGAGGAGATTTACCTGGATGTTTGCACGAGAGAGGGTACAGAGGAGATTTACCCGGATGTTGCACTGGAGAGGGTGCAGAGGAGATTTACCAGGATGGTGCACTGGAGAGAGTGCAGAGGAGATTTACCAGGATGTTGCACTGGAGAGGGTGCAGAGGAGATTTACCAGTATGTTGCACTGGAGAGGGTGCAGAGGAGATTTACCCGGATGTTGCACCAGAGAGGGTACAGAGGAGATTTATCAGGATGTTACAGTGGAGAGGGTGCAGAGGAGATTTACCAGGATGTTGCACTGGAGAGGGTACAGAGGAGATTTACCAGGATGTTGCACTAGAGAGGGTGCAGAGGAGATTTACCCGGATGTTGCACTAGAGAGGGTACAGAAGAGATTTACCAGGATGTTGCACTAGAGAGGGTATAGAGGAGATTTACCAGGATGTTGCACTAGAGAGGGTGCAGAGGAGATTTACCAGGATGTTGCACTGGAGAGGGGACAGAGGAGATTTACCAGGATGTTGCACTGGAGAGGGTACAGAGGAAATTTACCAGGATGGTGCACTGGAGAGGGTGCAGAGGAGATTTACCAGGATGTTGCACTGGAGAGTGTACAGAGAACATTTACCAGGATGGTGCACTGGAGAGGGTACAGAGGAGATTTACCAGGATGTTGCACTAGAGAGGGTACAGAGGAGATTTACCAGGATGTTGCACTAGAGAGGGTGCAGAGGGGATTTACTAGGATGTTGCACGAGAGACGGTACAGAGGAGATTTACCAGGATGTTGCAGTGGAGAGGGTACAGAGGAGATTTACCATGATGTTGCACTGGAGAGGGTACAGAGGAGATTTACCTGGATGTTTGCACTAGAGAGGGTACAGAGGAGATTTACCAGGATGTTGCACTAGAGAGGGTACAGAGGAGATTTTCCAGGATGTTGCACTGGAGAGGGGACAGAGGAGATTTACCAGGATGTTGCACTAGAGAGGGTACAGAGGAGATTTACCAGGATGTTGCACCAGAGAGGGTACAGAGGAGATTTACCAGGATGTTGCACTAGAGAGGGTACAGAGGAGATTTACCAGGATGTTGCACTAGAGAGGGTACAGAGGGGATTGATCAGGATGTTGCACTAGAGAGGGGACAGAGGAGATTTACCAGGATGTTGCACTAGAGAGGGTACAGAGGGGATTTGTCAGGATGTTGCACTGGAGAGGGGACAGAGGAGATTTACCAGGATGTTGCACTAGAGAGGGTACAGAGGGGATTTACCAGGATGTTGGACTAGAGAGGGTACATAGGAGATTTATCAGGATGTTGCACTAGAGAGGGTACAGAGGAGATTTATCAGGATGTTGCATTGGAGAGGGCACAGAGGAGATTTACCAGGATGTTGCACTAGAGAGGGTACAGAGGAGATTTACCAGGATGTTGCACTGGAGAGGATGCAGAGGAGATTTACCAGGATGTTGCACTGGAGAGGGTGCAGAGGAGATTTACCAGGATGTTGCACTAGAGAGGGTGCAGAGGTGATTTACCAGGATGTTGCACTAGAGAGTGTACAGAGGAGATTTACCAGGATGTTGCACTCGAGAGGGTGCAGAGGAGATTTACCAGGATGTTGCACTAGAGAGTGTACAGAGGAGATTTACCAGGATGTTGCACTCGAGAGGGTGCAGAGGTGATTTACCAGGATGTTGCACTCGAGAGGGTACAGAGGAGATTTACCAGGATGTTGCACTGGAGAGGGTACAGAGGAGATTTACCTGGATGTTGCACTGGAGAGGGTACAGAGGAGATTTACCAGGATGTTGCACTAGAGAGGGTGCAGAGGTGATTTACCAGGATGTTGCACTAGAGAGGGTACAGTGGAGATTTGCCAGGATGTTGCACTGGAGAGGGTACAGGGGAGATATACCAAGATGTTGCACTAGAGAGGGCACAGAGGAGATTTTCCAGGATGTACCACTGGAGAGGGTGTAGAGGAGATTTGCCAGGATGTTGCACCGGAAAGCGTACAGGGGAGATTTACCAGGATGTTGCACTAGAGAGGGCACAGAGGAGATTTTCCAGGATGTTGCACTGGAGAAGGTGCAGAGGAGATTTACCAGGATGTTGCACTCGAGAGGGTGCAGAGGAGATTTACCAGGATGTTGCACTAGAAAGGGTACACAGGAGATTTACCAGGATGTTGCACTAGAGAGGGTACAGAGTTGATTTACCAGGTTGTTGCACTAGAGAGGGTACAGAGGAGATTTACCAGGATTTTGCACAAGAGACGGTACAGAGGAGATTTACCAGGATGTTGCACTGGAGAGGGTGCAGAGGAGATTTACCAGGATGTTGCACGAGAGAGGGTACAGAGGAAATTTACCAGGGTGTTGCACTGGAGAGGCTACAGAGGAGATTTACCAGGATGTTGCACTAGATAGGGTACAGAGGAGATTTACCAGGATGTTGCACTAGAGAGGGTACAGAGGAGATTTACCAGGATGTTGCACTAGAGAGTGTAAAGAGGAGATTTACCAGGATGTTGCACTGGAGAGGGTGCAGAGGAGATTTACCAGGATGTTGCACGAGAGAGAGTACAGAGGAGATTTACCAGGATGTTGCACGAGAGAGGGTGCAGAGGAGATTTACCAGGATGTTGCACTCGAGAGGGTACAGAGAAGATTTACCAGGATGTTGCACGAGAGAGGGTACAGAGGAGATTTACCAGGATGCTGCACTGGAGAGGGTGCAGAGGAGATTTACCCGGATGTTGCACTGGAGAGGGTACAGAGGAGATTTATCAGGATGTTGCACGAGAGAGGGTACAGAGGAGATTTACCAGGTTGTTGCAGTGGACAGGGTACAGAGGAGATTTACCAGGATGTTGCACGAGATAGGGTACAGAGGAGATTTACCAGGATGTTGCACTCGAGAGGGTACAGAGGAGATTTACCAGGATGTTGCACTGGAGAGGGTGCAGAGGAGATTTACCAGGATGTTGCACTGGAGAGTGTGCAGAGGAGATTTACCCGGATGTTGCACCGGAGAGGGTGCAGAGGAGATTTACCAGGATGTTGCACTGGAGAGGGTGCAGAGGAGATTTACCAGGATGTTGCACTGGAGAGGGTGCAGAGGAGATTTACCAGGATGTTGCACCAGAGAGGGTACAGAGGCGATTTACCATGATGTTGCACGAGAGAGGGTACAGAGGAGATTTACCAGGATGTTGCACTGGAGACGGTACAGAGGAGATTTACCAGGATGTTGCACTGGAGAGGGTGCAGAGGAGATTTACCCGGATGTTGCGCCAGAGAGGGTACAGAGGAGATTTATCAGGATGTTGCACTAGAGAGGGTACAAAGGAGATTTACCAGGATGTTGCACTGGAGAGGGTGCAGAGGAGATTTACCAGGATGTTGCACTGGAGTGGGTGCAGAGAAGATTTACCAGGATGTTGCACTGGAGAGGGTGCAGAGGAAATTTAACAGGATGTTGCACTAGAGAGGGTACAGAGGAGATTTACCAGGATGTTGCACGAGAGAGGGTACAGAGGAGATTTACCAGGATGTTGCAGTGGAGAGGGTACAGAGGAGATTTACCAGGATGTTGCACTGGAGAGGGTACAGAGGAGACTTATCAGGATGTTGCACGAGAGAGGGTACAAAGGAGATTTACCCGGATGTTGCACCAGAGAGGGTGCAGAGGGGATTTACTAGGATGTTGCACGAGAGAGGGTACAGAGGAGATTTACCAGGATGTTGCACTGGAGAGGGTACAGAGGAGATTTACCTGGATGTTTGCACGAGAGAGGGTACAGAGGAGATTTACCAGGATGTTGCACTAGAGAGGGTACAGAGGAGATTTTCCAGGATGTTGCACTGGAGAGGGGACAGAGGAGATTTACCAGGATGTTGCACTAGAGAGGGTACAGAGGAGATTTACCAGGATGTTGCACTGGAGAGGGTACAGAGGAGATTTACCAGGATGTTGCACTAGAGAGGGTACAGAGGAGATTTACCAGGATGTTGCACTGGAGAGGGTACAGAGGAGATTAACCAGGATGTTGCACCAGAGAGGGTACAGAGGAGATTTACCAGGATGTTGCACCAGAGAGGGTACAGAGGAGATTTAACAGGATGTTACACTAGAGAGGGTACAGAGGAGATTTACCAGGATGTTGCACTGGAGAGGGTACAGAGGAGATTAACCAGGATGTTGCACCAGAGAGGGTACAGAGGAGATTTACCAGGATGTTGCACTGGAGAGGGTACAGAGGAGATTTACCAGGATGTTGCAGTGGAGAGGGTACAGAGGAGATTTATCAGGATGTTGCACTAGAGAGGGTAAAAAGGAGATTTACCAGGATGTTGCACTGGAGAGGGTGCAGAGGAGATTTACCAGGATGTTGCACTGGAGTGGGTGCAGAGAAGATTTACCAGGATGTTGCACTGGAGAGGGTGCAGAGGAAATTTAACAGGATGTTGCACTAGAGAGGGTACAGAGGAGATTTACCAGGATGTTGCACGAGAGAGGGTACAGAGGAGATTTACCAGGATGTTGCAGTGGAGAGGGTACAGAGGAGACTTATCAGGATGTTGCACGAGAGAGGGTACAAAGGAGATTAACCCGGATGTTGCACCAGAGAGGGTGCAGAGGGGATTTACTAGGATGTTGCACGAGAGAGGGTACAGAGGAGATTTACCAGGATGTTGCACTGGAGAGGGTACAGAGGAGATTTACCTGGATGTTTGCACGAGAGAGGGTACAGAGGAGATTTACCAGGATGTTGCACTAGAGAGGGTACAGAGGAGATTTTCCAGGATGTTGCACTGGAGAGGGGACAGAGGAGATTTACCAGGATGTTGCACTAGAGAGGGTACAGAGGAGATTAACCAGGATGTTGCACCAGAGAGGGTACAGAGGAGATTTACCAGGATGTTGCACTGGAGAGGGTACAGAGGAGATTTACCAGGATGTTGCACTAGAGAGGGTACAGAGGAGATTTACCAGGATGTTGCACTGGAGAGGGTACAGAGGAGATTAACCAGGATGTTGCACCCGAGAGGGTACAGAGGAGATTTACCAGGATGTTGCACCAGAGAGGGTACAGAGGAGATTTAACAGGATGTTGCACTAGAGAGGGTACAGAGGAGATTTACCAGGATGTTGCACTGGAGAGGGTACAGAGGAGATTAACCAGGATGTTGCACCAGAGAGGGTACAGAGGAGATTTACCAGGATGTTGCACTGGAGAGGGTACAGAGGAGATTTACCAGGATGTTGCAGTGGAGAGGGTACAGAGGAGATTTATCAGGATGTTGCACTAGAGAGGGTAAAAAGGAGATTTACCAGGATGTTGCACTGGAGAGGGTGCAGAGGAGATTTACCAGGATGTTGCACTGGAGTGGGTGCAGAGAAGATTTACCAGGATGTTGCACTGGAGAGGGTGCAGAGGAAATTTAACAGGATGTTGCACTAGAGAGGGTACAGAGGAGATTTACCAGGATGTTGCACGAGAGAGGGTACAGAGGAGATTTACCAGGATGTTGCAGTGGAGAGGGTACAGAGGAGACTTATCAGGATGTTGCACGAGAGAGGGTACAAAGGAGATTTACCCGGATGTTGCACCAGAGAGGGTGCAGAGGGGATTTACTAGGATGTTGCACGAGAGAGGGTACAGAGGAGATTTACCAGGATGTTGCACTGGAGAGGGTACAGAGGAGATTTACCTGGATGTTTGCACGAGAGAGGGTACAGAGGAGATTTACCAGGATGTTGCACTAGAGAGGGTACAGAGGAGATTTTCCAGGATGTTGCACTGGAGAGGGGACAGAGGAGATTTACCAGGATGTTGCACTAGAGAGGGTACAGAGGAGATTAACCAGGATGTTGCACCAGAGAGGGTACAGAGGAGATTTACCAGGATGTTGCACTGGAGAGGTTGCAGAGGAGATTTACCTGGATGTTTGCACCAGAGAGGGTACAGAGGAGATTTACCAGGATGTTGCACTAGAGAGGGTACAGAGGAGATTTACCAGGATGTTGCACCAGCGAGGGTACAGAGGAGATTTACCTGGATGTTGCACTAGAGAGGGTACAGAGGAGATTTATCGGGATGTTGCACTAGAGAGGGTACAGAGGAGATTTATCAGGATGTTGCACTGGAGAGGGTATAGAGGAGATTTACCAGGATGTTGCACCAGAGTGGGTTCGGAGGAGATTTACCAGGATGTTGCACTAGAGAGGGTACAGAGGAGATTTATCAGGATGTTGCACTGGAGAGGGTATAGAGGAGATTTACCAGGATGTTGCACCAGAGAGGGTGCAGAGGAGATTTACCAGGATGTTGCACTAGAGAGGGTACAGAGGAGATTTACCAGGATATTGCACGAGAGAGGGTGCAGAGGAGATTTACCAGGATGTTGCAGTGGAGAGGGTACAGAGAAGATTTACCATGATGTTGCACTAGAGAGGGTACAGAGGAGATTTACCAGGATATTGCACGAGAGAGGGTACAGAGGAGATTTACCAGGATGTTGCAGTGGAGAGGGTACAGAGGAGATTTACCAGGATATTGCACGAGAGAGGGTACAGAGGAGATTTACCAGGATGTTGCAGTGGAGAGGGTACAGAGGAGATTTACCAGGATGTTGCACGAGAGAGGGTACAGAGGAGATTTACCAGGATGTTGCAGTGGAGAGGGTACAGAGGAAATTTACCAGGATGTTGCACTAGAGAGGGTGCAGAGGAGATTTACCAGGATGTTGCACTGGAGTGGGTGCAGAGGAGATTTACCAGGATGTTGCACTAGAGAGGGTACAGAGGAGATTTACGAGGATGTTGCACTATAGAGGGTACAGAGGAGATTTACCAGGATGTTGCACTCGAAAGGGTACAGAGGAGATTTACCAGGATTTTACACCAGAGCGAGTACAAAGGAGATTTACCAGGATGTTGCACTAGAGAGGGTACAGAGGAGATTTACCAGGGTGTTGCACTGCAGAGGGTGCAGAGGAGATTTACCAGGATGTTGCACTAGAGAGGGTAGAGAGGAGATTTACCAGGATGCTGCACTGGAGAGGGTGCAGAGGAGATTTACCCGGATGTTGCAGTAGAGAGGGTGCAGAGGAGATTTATCAGGATGTTGCACTGTAGAGGGTACAAAGGAGATTTACCAGGATGTTGCACTAGAGAGGGTGCAGAGGAGATTTACCAGGATGTTGCACGAGAGAGGGTACAGAGGAGATTTACCAGGATGTTGCACGAGAGAGCGTACAGAGGAGATTTACCAGGATGTTGCACTGGAGAAGGTGCAGAGGAGATTTACCAGGATGTTGCACTGGAGAGGGTACAGAGGAGATTTACCAGGATTTTGCACTGGAGAGGGTACAGAGGAAATTTACCAGGATGTTGCACGAGAGAGGGTGCAGAGCAGATTTACCAGGATGTTGAACTAGAGAGGGTACAGAGGAGATTTACCAGGATGTTGCACTAGAGAGGGTACAGAGGAGATTTACCAGGATGTTGCACTGGAGAGGGTACAGAGGAGATTTACCAGGATGTTGCACTGGAGAGGGTACAGAGGAAATTTACCAGGATATTGCAGTGGAGAGGGTACAGAGGAGATTTATCAGGATGTTGCACTAGAGAGGGTACAAAGGAGATTTACCAGGAGGTTGCACTGGAGAGAGGGTACAGAGTAGATTTACCAGGATGTTGCACTGGAGAGGGTGCAGAGGAGATTTACCAGGATGGTGCACTGGAGATGGTGCAGAGGAGATTTACCAGGATGTTTGCACGAGAGAGGGTACAGAGGAGATTTACCAGGATGTTGCACTAGAGAGGGTACAGAGGAGATTTTCCAGGATGTTGCACTGGAGAGGGGACAGAGGAGATTTACTAGGATGTTGCACTAGAGAGGGTACAGAGGAGATTAACCAGGATGTTGCACCAGAGAGGGTACAGAGGAGATTTACCAGGATGTTGCACTGGAGAGGGTACAGAGGAGATTTACCAGGATGTTGCACTAGAGAGGGTACAGAGGAGATTTACCAGGATGTTGCACTGGAGAGGGTACAGAGGAGATTAACCAGGATGTTGCACTGGAGAGGGTACAGAGGAGATTTACCAGGATGTTGCAGTGGAGAGGGTACAGAGGAGATTTACCAGGATGTTGCACGAGAGAGGGTACAGAGGAGATTTACCAGGATGTTGCAGTGGAGAGGGTACAGAGGAAATTTACCAGGATGTTGCACTAGAGAGGGTGCAGAGGAGATTTACCAGGATGTTGCACTGGAGTGGGTGCAGAGGAGATTTACCAGGATGTTGCACTAGAGAGGGTACAGAGGAGATTTACGAGGATGTTGCACTATAGAGGGTACAGAGGAGATTTACCAGGATGTTGCACTCGAAAGGGTACAGAGGAGATTTACCAGGATTTTACACCAGAGCGAGTACAAAGGAGATTTACCAGGATGTTGCACTAGAGAGGGTACAGAGGAGATTTACCAGGGTGTTGCACTGCAGAGGGTGCAGAGGAGATTTACCAGGATGTTGCACTAGAGAGGGTAGAGAGGAGATTTACCAGGATGCTGCACTGGAGAGGGTGCAGAGGAGATTTACCCGGATGTTGCAGTAGAGAGGGTGCAGAGGAGATTTATCAGGATGTTGCACTGTAGAGGGTACAAAGGAGATTTACCAGGATGTTGCACTAGAGAGGGTGCAGAGGAGATTTACCAGGATGTTGCACGAGAGAGGGTACAGAGGAGATTTACCAGGATGTTGCACGAGAGAGCGTACAGAGGAGATTTACCAGGATGTTGCACTGGAGAAGGTGCAGAGGAGATTTACCAGGATGTTGCACTGGAGAGGGTACAGAGGAGATTTACCAGGATTTTGCACTGGAGAGGGTACAGAGGAAATTTACCAGGATGTTGCACGAGAGAGGGTGCAGAGCAGATTTACCAGGATGTTGAACTAGAGAGGGTACAGAGGAGATTTACCAGGATGTTGCACTAGAGAGGGTACAGAGGAGATTTACCAGGATGTTGCACTGGAGAGGGTACAGAGGAGATTTACCAGGATGTTGCACTGGAGAGGGTACAGAGGAAATTTACCAGGATATTGCAGTGGAGAGGGTACAGAGGAGATTTATCAGGATGTTGCACTAGAGAGGGTACAAAGGAGATTTACCAGGAGGTTGCACTGGAGAGAGGGTACAGAGTAGATTTACCAGGATGTTGCACTGGAGAGGGTGCAGAGGAGATTTACCAGGATGGTGCACTGGAGATGGTGCAGAGGAGATTTACCAGGATGTTTGCACGAGAGAGGGTACAGAGGAGATTTACCAGGATGTTGCACTAGAGAGGGTACAGAGGAGATTTTCCAGGATGTTGCACTGGAGAGGGGACAGAGGAGATTTACTAGGATGTTGCACTAGAGAGGGTACAGAGGAGATTAACCAGGATGTTGCACCAGAGAGGGTACAGAGGAGATTTACCAGGATGTTGCACTGGAGAGGGTACAGAGGAGATTTACCAGGATGTTGCACTAGAGAGGGTACAGAGGAGATTTACCAGGATGTTGCACTGGAGAGGGTACAGAGGAGATTAACCAGGATGTTGCACCAGAGAGGGTACAGAGGAGATTTACCAGGATGTTGCACCAGAGAGGGTACAGAGGAGATTTAACAGGATGTTGCACTAGAGAGGGTACAGAGGAGATTTACCAGGATGTTGCACTGGAGAGGGTACAGAGGAGATTAACCAGGATGTTGCACCAGAGAGGGTACAGAGGAGATTTACCAGGATGTTGCACTGGAGAGGGTACAGAGGAGATTTACCAGGATGTTGCAGTGGAGAGGGTACAGAGAAGATTTATCAGGATGTTGCACTAGAGAGTGTAAAAAGGAGATTTACCAGGATGTTGCACTGGAGAGGGTGCAGAGGAGATTTACCAGGATGTTGCACTGGAGTGGGTGCAGAGAAGATTTACCAGGATGTTGCACCAGAGAGGGTACAAAGGAGATTTACCCGGATGTTGCACCAGAGAGGGTGCAGAGGGGATTTACTAGGATGTTGCACGAGAGAGGGTACAGAGGAGATTTACCAGGATGTTGCACTGGAGAGGGTACAGAGGAGATTTACCTGGATGTTTGCACGAGAGAGGGTACAGAGGAGATTTACCAGGATGTTGCACTAGAGAGGGTACAGAGGAGATTTTCCAGGATGTTGCACTGGAGAGGGGACAGAGGAGATTTACCAGGATGTTGCACTAGAGAGGGTACAGAGGAGATTAACCAGGATGTTGCACCAGAGAGGGTACAGAGGAGATTTACCAGGATGTTGCACTGGAGAGGTTGCAGAGGAGATTTACCTGGATGTTTGCACCAGAGAGGGTACAGAGGAGATTTACCAGGATGTTGCACTAGAGAGGGTACAGAGGAGATTTACCAGGATGTTGCACCAGCGAGGGTACAGAGGAGATTTACCTGGATGTTGCACTAGAGAGGGTACAGAGGAGATTTATCGGGATGTTGCACTAGAGAGGGTACAGAGGAGATTTATCAGGATGTTGCACTGGAGAGGGTATAGAGGAGATTTACCAGGATGTTGCACCAGAGTGGGTTCGGAGGAGATTTACCAGGATGTTGCACTAGAGAGGGTACAGAGGAGATTTATCAGGATGTTGCACTGGAGAGGGTATAGAGGAGATTTACCAGGATGTTGCACCAGAGAGGGTGCAGAGGAGATTTACCAGGATGTTGCACTAGAGAGGGTACAGAGGAGATTTACCAGGATATTGCACGAGAGAGGGTGCAGAGGAGATTTACCAGGATGTTGCAGTGGAGAGGGTACAGAGAAGATTTACCATGATGTTGCACTAGAGAGGGTACAGAGGAGATTTACCAGGATATTGCACGAGAGAGGGTACAGAGGAGATTTACCAGGATGTTGCAGTGGAGAGGGTACAGAGGAGATTTACCAGGATATTGCACGAGAGAGGGTACAGAGGAGATTTACCAGGATGTTGCAGTGGAGAGGGTACAGAGGAGATTTACCAGGATGTTGCACGAGAGAGGGTACAGAGGAGATTTACCAGGATGTTGCAGTGGAGAGGGTACAGAGGAAATTTACCAGGATGTTGCACTAGAGAGGGTGCAGAGGAGATTTACCAGGATGTTGCACTGGAGTGGGTGCAGAGGAGATTTACCAGGATGTTGCACTAGAGAGGGTACAGAGGAGATTTACGAGGATGTTGCACTATAGAGGGTACAGAGGAGATTTACCAGGATGTTGCACTCGAAAGGGTACAGAGGAGATTTACCAGGATTTTACACCAGAGCGAGTACAAAGGAGATTTACCAGGATGTTGCACTAGAGAGGGTACAGAGGAGATTTACCAGGGTGTTGCACTGCAGAGGGTGCAGAGGAGATTTACCAGGATGTTGCACTAGAGAGGGTAGAGAGGAGATTTACCAGGATGCTGCACTGGAGAGGGTGCAGAGGAGATTTACCCGGATGTTGCAGTAGAGAGGGTGCAGAGGAGATTTATCAGGATGTTGCACTGTAGAGGGTACAAAGGAGATTTACCAGGATGTTGCACTGGAGAGGGTGCAGAGGAGATTTACCAGGATGTTGCACGAGAGAGGGTACAGAGGAGATTTACCAGGATGTTGCACGAGAGAGCGTACAGAGGAGATTTACCAGGATGTTGCACTGGAGAAGGTGCAGAGGAGATTTACCAGGATGTTGCACTGGAGAGGGTACAGAGGAGATTTACCAGGATTTTGCACTGGAGAGGGTACAGAGGAAATTTACCAGGATGTTGCACGAGAGAGGGTGCAGAGCAGATTTACCAGGATGTTGAACTAGAGAGGGTACAGAGGAGATTTACCAGGATGTTGCACTAGAGAGGGTACAGAGGAGATTTACCAGGATGTTGCACTGGAGAGGGTACAGAGGAGATTTACCAGGATGTTGCACTGGAGAGGGTACAGAGGAAATTTACCAGGATATTGCAGTGGAGAGGGTACAGAGGAGATTTATCAGGATGTTGCACTAGAGAGGGTACAAAGGAGATTTACCAGGAGGTTGCACTGGAGAGAGGGTACAGAGTAGATTTACCAGGATGTTGCACTGGAGAGGGTGCAGAGGAGATTTACCAGGATGGTGCACTGGAGATGGTGCAGAGGAGATTTACCAGGATGTTGCACTGGAGAGGGTGCAGAGGAGATTTACCAGGATGTTGCACTGGAGAGGATGCAGAGGAGATTTACCAGGATGTTGCACTCGAGAGGGTACAGAGGCGGTTGATCATGATGTTGCACTCGAGACGGTGCAGAGGAGATTTACCAGGATGTTGCACTAGAGAGGGTACAGAGGAGATTTACCAGGATGTTGCACTAGAGAGTGTACAGAGGAGATTGACCAGGATGTTGCACTAGAGAGGGTACAGAGGAGATTTACCAGGATGTTGCTCTGTAGAGGGTGCAGAGGAGATTTTCCAGGATGTTGCAGTAGAGAGGGTACAGAGGAGATTTACCAGGATGTTGCACTGGAGAGGGTGCAGAGGAGATTTACCAGGATGTTGCACTGGAGAAGGTACAGAGGAGATTTACCAGGATGTTGCACTGGAGAGGGTACAGGGGAGATTTACCAGGATGTTGCACTGGAGAGGGTACAGAGGAGATTTACCAGGATGTTGCACTGGAGAGGGTACAGGGGAGATTTACCAGGATGTTGTACTGGAGAGGATACAGAGGAGATTTACCAGTATGTTGCACTAGAGAGGGTGCAGAGGAGATTTACCAGGATGTTGCACTAGAGAGGGTACAGAGGAGAATTACCAGGATTTTGCACTGGAGAGGGTACAGAGGAGATTTACCTGGATGTTGCACTGGAGAGGGTGCAGAGGAGATTTACCAGGATGTTGCACTCGAGAGGGTACAGAGGAGATTTACCAGGATGTTGCACTCGAGAGGGTACAGAGAAGATTTACCAGGATGTTGCACTGGAGAGGGTGCAGAGGAGATTTACCAGGATGTTGCACTGGAGAGGGTACAGAGGAGATTTATCTGGATGTTGCACTAGAGAGGGTACAAAGGAGATTTACCAGGATGTTGCACTGGAGAGGGTACAAAGGGGATTTACCAGGATGTTGCACTGGAGAGGGTACAGAGGGGATTTACCAGGATGTTGCACTAGAGAGGATACAGAGGAGATTTACCAGGATGTTGCACTGGAGAGGGTACAGAGGAGATTTACCATGATGTTGCACTGGAGAGGGTACAGAGGAGATTTATCTGGATGTTGCACTAGAGAGGGTACAAAGGAGATTTACCAGGATGTTGCACTGGAGAGGGTACAGAGGGGATTTACCACGATGTTGCACTGGAGAGGGTACAGAGGAGATTTACCAGGATGTTGCACTGGAGAGAGTACAGAGGGGATTTACCAGGATGTTGCACTAGAGAGGGTACAGAGGAGATTTACCAGGATGTTGCACTGGAGAGGGTACAGAGGAGATTTACCAGGATGTTGTACTGGAGAGGGTACAGAGGAGATTTACCAGGATGTTGCACTAAAGAGGGTGCAGAGGAGATTTACCCGGATGTTGCACTGGAGAGGGTACTGAGGAGATTTACCAGGATGTTGCACTGGAGGGGGGGCAGAGGAGATTTTCCCGGATGTTGCACTAGAGAGGGTGCAGAGGAGATTTACCAGGATGTTGCACTGGAGAGGGTGCAGAGGAGATTTACCCGGATGTTGCACTGGAGAGGGTACAGAGGAGATTTACCAGGATGTTGCACTCGAGGGGGTGCAGAGGAGATTTACCACGATATTGCACTGGAGAGGGTACAGAGGAGATTTACCAGGATGTTGCACTGGAGAGGGTACAGAGGAGATTTACCAGGATGTTGCACTGGAGAGGGTGCAGAGGAGATTTACCAGGATGTTGCCTGGACTGGAGAATTTTAGCGATGAGGAAAGTTTGGATAGGCTGGGGTTGTTTTCTTTGGAACAGAGGAGGCTGAGGAGAGACCTGATTGAGGTTTATAAATTGATGAGGGGCCTGGATAGAGTGGATAGGAGGGACCTGTTTCCCTGGGCAGAGGGGTCAACAACCAGGGGGCTTGGATTGAAAGTAATTGAGGGGAGGTTTAGAGGGGATTTGAGGGGAGAGGTGGGGAGGGGGTCTGGGGCAGGGTCTGGAACTCACGGCCTGAAAGGGTGGTAGAGGCAGAAACCCTCCCCACATTTGGCAGGCAGTGCACCTTGAAGTGCCGTAAGCTACAGGGCTACGGACCCAGAGCGGGAAAGTAGGATTAGGCCGCGGGGGGGGGGCTCTTGGTCGGCCGGCGCAAGGCGGACACGATGGGCCGAATGGCCTCCTTCCGTACTGTAAATGTCTCTGATTGGATTGTGTCACCCCCCTGGCCTCCAGTGCTGGGTTTATGGGCTGTCGGGAGGCGGAGATATGGCCTGGCCTTCCTTAGGGGGTGTGCGTCGGGGCGGTGGGGGGGATGTTTAGACCGGGCGGCAGGGGAGGGCAGATGGAGTTCGAACAATTCTGGCCCCTCAGCCTTCCCCGAGGGTTGACTGACTCCGGGTGAGGGATGATGGGGTCTGACGGAGGGAAGGACAGATTCCGGGTACTGCCGGGCTATCCGACTTTGGGGGGCCTCGCGGCTGAGTGTGTCGCTGTGTAGGGCCATCGCGTGCACACACACACACACTCACTCACTCACACTCACACACTCAGTCACACACTCACTCAAATACTCACCCACACACCCACTCACTCAGACTCACACACTCACTCACTCACACACACACTCACTCACACTCACACACTCTCTCACACTCACACAAACACACACACACACACACTCTCTCTCACCCACACTCACACACTCACAAACATACTCTCTCCCACACACACACACACACACACTCACACACTCACAAACACACTCTCTCCCACACACACACACACACACACACTCACTCACACACACACAAACACACTCTCTCCCACACACACACACACTCACAAACACACTCTCTCCCACACACACACACACACACTCACACATACTCACAAACACTCTCTCTTCCACACACACGCACACACACGCTCACTCACACACACACAAACACACTCTCTCCCACACACACTCACAAACACACTCTCTCCCACACACACACACACACACACTCACAAACACACTCTCTCCCACACACACACACACTTACACACACTTACAAACACACTCACACTCACTCATTCACACACACTCACATACACACACTCACACACACTTTATTTTTGACGGGGACAGTGTAGAGGGAGCTTTACTCTGTATCTAACCCCCTGTACCTGCCCTGGGAGTGTTTGATGGGACAGTGTAGAGGGAGCTTTTACTCTGTATCTAACCCCCTGCTGTACCTGCCCTGGGAGTGTTTGATGGGACAGTGTAGAGGGAGCTTTACTCTGTATCTAACCCCCTGTACCTGCCCTGGGAGTGTTTGATGGGACAGTGTAGAGGGAGCTTTACTCTGTATCTAACCCCCTGTACCTGCCCTGGGAGTGTTTGATGGGACAGTGTAGAGGGAGCTTTACTCTGTATCTGACCCTGTGCTGTACCTGCCCTGGGAGTGTTTGATGGGACAGTATAGAGGGAGCTTCACTCTGTATCTAACCCCGTGCTGTACCTGCCCTGGGGGTGTTTGATGGGACAGTGTAGAGTGAGCTTTACTCTGTATCTAACCCCGTGCTGTACCTGCCCTGGGAGTGTTTGATGGGACAGTGCAGAGGGAGCTTTACTCTGTATCTCACCCCCTGTACCTGCCCTGGAAGTGTTTGATGGGACAGTGTAGAGGGAGCTTTACTCTGTATCTAACCCTGTGCTGTACCTGCCCTGGGAGTGTTTGATGGGATAGTGTGGAGGGAGCTTTACTCTGTATCTAACCCCCTGTACCTGCCCTGGGAGTGTTTGATGGGACAGTGTAGAGGGAGCTTTACTCTGTATCTAACCCCGTGCTGTACCTGCCCTGGGAGTGTTTGATGGGACAGTGTAGAGGGAGCTTTACTCTGTATCTAACCCCCTGTACCTGCCCTGGGAGTGTTTGATGGGACAGTGTAGAGGGAGCTTTACTCTGTATCTAACCCCGTGCTGTACCTGCCCTGGGAGTGTTTGATGGGACAGTGTAGAGGGAGCTTTACTCTGTATCTAACCCCCTGTACCTGCCCTGGGAGTGTTTGATGGGACAGTGTAGAGGGAGCTTTACTCTGTATCTAACCCCCTGTACCTGCCCTGGGAGTGTTTGATGGGACAGTGTCGAGGGAGCTTTACTCTGTATCTAACCCCCTGTACCTGCCCTGGGAGTGTTTGATGGGACAGTGTAGAAGGAGCTTTACTCTGTATCGAACCCCCTGTACCTGCCCTGGGAGTGTTTGATGGGACAGTGTAGAGGGATCTTTACTCTGTATCTAACCCCCTGTACCTGCCCTGGGAGTATTTGATGGGACAGTGTAGAGGGAGCTTTACTCTATATCTAACCCCCTGTACCTGCCCTGGGAGTGTTTGATGGGACAGTGTAGAGGGAGCTTTACTCTGTATCTAACCCCCTGTACTTGCCCTGGGAGTGTTTGATGGGACAGTGTAGAGGGAGCTTTACTCTGTATCTAACCCACTGTACCTGCCCTGGGAGTGTTTGATGGGACAGTGTAGAGGGAGCTTTACTCTGTATCTAATCCCCTGTACCTGCCCTGGGAGTGTTTGATGGGACAGTGTAGAGGGAGCTTTACTCTGTATCTAACCCCCTGTACCTGCCCTGGGAGTGTTTGATGGGACAGTGTAGAGGGAGCTTTACTCTGTATCTAACCCCCTGTACCTGCCCTGGGAGTGTTTGATGGGACAGTGTCGAGGGAGCTTTACTCTGTATCTAACACCCTGTACCTGCCCTGGGAGTGTTTGATGGGACAGTGTAGAGGGAGCTTTACTCTGTATCTAACCCACTGTACCTGCCCTGGGAGTGTTTGATGGGACAGTGTAGAGGGAGCTTTACTCTGTATTTAACCCCGTGCTGTACCTGCCCTGTGAGTGTTTGATGGGACAGTGTAGAGGGAGCTTTACTCTGTATCTAACCCCGTGCTGTATCTGCCCTGGGAGTGTTTGATGGGACAGTGTAGAGGGAGCTTTACTCTGTATCTAATCCCCTGTACCTGCCCTGGGAGTGTTTGATGGGACAGTGTAGAGGGAGCTTTACTCTGTATCTAACCCTCTGTACCTGCCCTGGGAGTGTTTGATGGGACAGTGTAGAGGGAGCATTACTCTGTATCTAACCCCCTGTACCTGCCCTGGGAGTGTTTGATGGGACAGTGTCGAGGGAGCTTTACTCTGTATCTAACACCCTGTACCTGCCCTGGGAGTGTTTGATGGGACAGTGTAGAGGGAGCTTTACTCTGTATCTAACCCACTGTACCTGCCCTGGGAGTGTTTGATGGGACAGTGTAGAGGGAGCTTTACTCTGTATTTAACCCCGTGCTGTACCTGCCCTGTGAGTGTTTGATGGGACAGTGTAGAGGGAGCTTTACTCTGTATCTAACCCCGTGCTGTATCTGCCCTGGGAGTGTTTGATGGGACAGTGTAGAGGGAGCTTTACTCTGTATCTAACCCCCTGTACCTGCCCTGGGAGTGTTTGATGGGACAGTGTAGAGGGAGCTTTACTCTGTATCTAACCCCCTGTACCTGCCCTGGGAGTGTTTGATGGGACTTACTTGACGGAGGTGGTGAGTTTGAGGGGTCGGACCCCAGGGGTTGCGAACCGCAGTGTGTTCCGATAGGTCACGTGTTCAATGGCTCGGTTCAAACTCTCGAGGTCGTCACCCTCCAGAGTGAGGAGAGTCTGCGATGGGTTAATGTGCACCTGGATTGGGGAAGAAACCACGTTGTTAGATGTCGCTCTCCCTCTCTCTCTGTCTCTCTCTCTGTCTGTCTCTCTCTCTCTCTCTCTGTCTCTCTCCCTCGCTCTGTCTCTCTCTCTGTCTTTCTGTCTCTCTCTCTGTCTCTCTCTGTCTCACTCTCTGTCTTTCTGTCTCTCTCTCTCTCTCTCTGTCTCACTCTCTCTCTGTCTCACTCTCTCTTTGTCTCACTCTCTCTCTGTCTCTCTCTCTCTCTGTCTCACTCTCTCTCTGTCTCACTCTCTCTCTCTATCTCTCTCTCTCTCTCTCTCTCTGTCTCACTCTCTCTCTGTCTCTCTCTCTCTATCTCTCTCTCTCTCTCTCTCTCTGTCTCACTCTCTCTCTGTCTCACTCTCTCTCTGTCTCACTCTCTCTCTCTCTCTCTCTCTGTCTCTCTCTCTCTCTGTCTCACTCTCTCTCTGTCTCTCTCTGTGTCACTCTCTCTCTGTCTCTCTCTCTCTCTCTCTCTCTCTCTGTCTCTCTCTGTCTCACTCTCTCTCTGTCTCTCTCTGTGTCACTCTCTCTCTGTCTCTCTCTCTCTCTCTCTCCCTCTGTCTCTCTCTGTCTCACTCTCTCTCTGTCTCACTCTCTCTCTCTCTCTCTGTCTCACTCTCTCTCTGTCTCTCTCTGTCTCACTCTCTCTCTCTCTCTCTCTCTCCCTCTGTGTCTCTCTGTCTCACTCTCTCTCTGTCTCACTCTCTCTCTCTCTCTCTCTGTCTCACTCTCTCTCTGTCTCTCTCTCTCTCTGTCTCTCTCTCTCTCTCTCTCTGTCTCTCTCTGTCTCACTCTCTCTCTGTCTCACTCTCTCTCTCTCTCTCTCTGTCTCTCTCTGTCTCACTCTCTCTCTGTCTCTCTCTCTGTCTCTCTCTGTCTCTCTCTCTCTCTGTCTCACTCTCTCTCTGTCTCACTCTCTCTCTCTCTCCCTCTGTGTCTCTCTGTCTCACTCTCTCTCTGTCTCTCTCTGTCTCTCTCTCTCTCTGTCTCTCTCTCTCTCTCTCTCTGTCTCTCTCTGTCTCACTCTCTCTCTGTCTCACTCTCTCTCTCTCTCTCTCTCTGTCTCTCTCTGTCTCACTCTCTCTCTGTCTCTCTCTCTGTCTCTCTCTCTCTCTCTCTCTGTCTCACTCTCTCTCTGTCTCTCTCTGTCTCACTCTCTCTCTGTCTCTCTCTGTCTCTCTCTCTCTCTGTCTCTGTCTCTCTCTGTCTCACTCTCTCTCTGTCTCTGTCTCACTCTCTCTCTCTATCTCTCTCTCTCTGTCTGTCTCTCTCTGTCTCACTCTCTCTCTGTCTCTCTCTGTCTCTCTCTCTCTCTGTCTCTGTCTCTCTCTGTCTCACTCTCTCTCTGTCTCTGTCTCACTCTCTCTCTCTATCTCTCTCTCTCTGTCTGTCTCTCTCTGTCTCACTCTCTCTCTGTCTCTGTCTCACTCTCTCTCTCTATCTCTCTCTCTCTGTCTGTCTCTCTCTCGCTCGCTCTCTCTCTGTCCCCGTCCTGGTCTTTCTCTCCCTCCGTCTCTTTCTCTCTTCACCCCTGCCTGTGATTCTCTCTCCGTCCCTCTCTCCCCCTCAGTTTTTCTCTCCTTCTCTCCATTTCTCCCTCCATCTTTCTCTCTCTCTATCTTAATCACTCCCTCCGTCTTCTTCTGTTCCTCCACAAACTGTGGGGACTCCTCACCCCCCAAACTGTGGGGCCCCTCACCCCCCAAACTGTGGGACTCCTCACCCCCCCAAACTGTGGGACTCCTCACTTCCCAAACTGTGGGACCCCTCACCCCCCAAACTGTGGGGACTCCTCACCCCCCAAACTGTGGGACTCCTCACTTCCCAAACTGTGGGACCCCTCACCCCCCAAACTGTGGGGACTCCTCACCCCCCCAAACTGTGGGACCCCTCACCCCCCAAACTGTGGGTCTCCTCACCCCCCAAACTGTGGGACTCCTCACCCCCCAAACTGTGGGTCTCCTCACCCCCCAAACTGTGGGACTCCTCACCCCCCAAACTGTGGGTCTCCTCATCCCCCAAACTGTGGGACTCCTCACCCCCCAAACTGTGGGACTCCTCACCCCCCAAACTGTGGGTCTCCTCACCCCCCAAACTGTGGGACTCCTCACCCCCCAAACTGTGGGGACTCCTCACCCCCCAAACTGTGGGACCCCTCACCCCCCAAACTGTGGGACCCCTCACCCCCCAAACTGTGGGGTCTCCTCACACCCCCCCCCCCCAAACTGTGTAGTCTCCTCACCCCCCAAACTGTGGGACCCCTCACCCCCCAAACTGTGGGACCCCTCACCCCCCAAACTGTGGGACCCCTCACCCCCCAAACTGTGGGGTCTCCTCACACCCCCCCCCCAAACTGTGTAGTCTCCTCACCCCCCAAACTGTGGGACCCCTCACCCCCCAAACGGTGGGGACTCCTCACCCCCCAAACTGTGGGTACCCTCACCCCCCAAACTGTGGGTACCCTCACCCCCCAAACTGTGGGTCTCCTCACACCCCAAACTGTGGGACCCCTCACCCCCCAAACGGTGGGGACTCCTCACCCCCCAAACTGTGGGTACCCTCACCCCCCAAACTGTGGGTCTCCTCACACCCCAAACTGTGGGACCCCTCACCCCCCAAACGGTGGGGACTCCTCACCCCCCAAACTGTGGACTCCTCACCCCCCAAACTGTGGGTACCCTCACCCCCCAAACTGTGGGTCTCCTCACACCCCAAACTGTGGGACCCCTCACCCCCCAAACTGTGGGACTCCTCACACCCCAAACTGTGGGACTCCTCACCCCCCAAACTGTGGGGACTCCTCACCCCCCAAACTGTGGGTCTCCTCACCCCCCAAACTGTGGGACTCCTCACCCCCAAACTGTGGGACCCCTCACCCCCCAAACTGTGGGACTCCTCACCCCCCAAACTGTGGGACTCCTCACCCCCCAAACTGTGGGACCCCTCACCCCCCAAACTGTGGGTCTCCTCACCCCCCAAACTGTGAGGACTCCTCACCCCCCAAACTGTGGGACCCCTCACCCCCCAAACTGTGGGACCCCTCACCCCCCAAACTGTGGGACCCCTCACCCCCCAAACTGTGGGGTCTCCTCACCCCCCAAACTGTGGGACCCCTCACCCCCCAAACTGTGGGACTCCTCACCCCCCAAACTGTGGGACCCCTCACCCCCCAAACTGTGGGGTCTCCTCACTCCCCAAACTGTGGGTCTCCTCACCCCCCAAACTGTGGGACCCCTCACCCCCCAAACTGTGGGTCTCCTCACACCCCAAACTGTGGGGTCTCCTCACCCCCCAAACTGTGAGACTCCTCACCCCCCAAACTGTGGGACTCCTCACCCCCCAAACTGTGGGACCCCTCACCCCCCAAACTGTGGGTCTCCTCACCCCCCAAACTGTGGGACTCCTCACCCCCCAAACTGTGGTCTCCTCACCCCCCAAACTGTGGGTCTCCTCACCCCCCAAACTGTGGGGTCTCCTCACCCCCCAAACTGTGGGACTCCTCACCCCCCAAACTGTGGGACCCCTCACCCCCCAAACTGTGGGTCTCCTCACCCCCCAAACTGTGGGACTCCTCACCCCCCAAACTGTGGGACCCCTCACCCCCCAAACTGTGGGGACTCCTCACCCCCCAAACTGTGGGACTCCTCACCTCCCAAACTGTGGGACTCCTCACCCCCCAAACTGTGGGACCCCTCACCCCCAAACTGTGGGACCCCTCACCCCCCAAACTGTGGGACTCCTCACCCCCCAAACTGTGGGACCCCTCACCCCCCAAACAGTGGGACCCCTCAGCCCCCAAACAGTGGGACCCCTCACCCCCCAAACTGTGGGACCCCTCACCCCCCAAACTGTGGGACCCCTCACCCCCCAAACAGTGGGACCCCTCAGCCCCCAAACAGTGGGACCCCTCACCCCCCAAACTGTGGGACCCCTCACCCCCCAAACTGTGGGTCTCCTCACCCCCCAAACTGTGGGACTCCTCACCCCCCAAACTGTGGGACTCCTCACCCCCCAAACTGTGGGACCCCTCACCCCACAAACTGTGGGACCCCTCACCCCCTAAACTGTGGGACTCCTCACCCCCCAAACTGTGGGACCCCTCACCCCGCAAACTGTGGGACCCTCACCCCCCAAACTGTGGGGACTCCTCACCCCCCAAACTGTGGGACCCCTCACCCCCCAAACTGTGGGACCCCTCACCCCCCAAACTGTGGGACCCTCAGCCCCCAAACTGTGGGACTCCTCACCCCCCAAACTGTGGGACCCCTCACCCCCCAAACTGTGGGACTCCTCACCCCCCAAACTGTGGGACACCTCACCCCCCAAACTGTGGGACTCCTCACCCCCAAACTGTGGGACCCCTCACCCCACAAACTGTGGGACCCCTCACCCCCTAAACTGTGGGACTCCTCACCCCCCAAACTGTGGGACCCCTCACCCCGCAAACTGTGGGACCCTCACCCCCCAAACTGTGGGGACTCCTCACCCCCCAAACTGTGGGACCCCTCACCCCCCAAACTGTGGGACCCTCAGCCCCCAAACTGTGGGGACTCCTCAGCCCCCAAACTGTGGGGACTCCTCACCCCCCAAACTGTGGGACCCCTCACCCCGCAAACTGTGGGACCCTCACCCCCCAAACTGTGGGGACTCCTCACCCCCCAAACTGTGGGACCCCTCACCCCCCAAACTGTGGGACCCCTCACCCCCCAAACTGTGGGACCCTCAGCCCCCAAACTGTGGGACCCCTCACCCCCCAAACTGTGGGACCCCTCACCCCCCAAACTGTGGGACCCCTCACCCCCCAAACTGTGGGACCCCTCACCCCCCAAACTGTGGGACCCCTCAACCCCCAAACTGTGGGTCTCCTCACCCCCAAACTGTGGGTCTCCTCACCCCCCAAACTGTGGGACCCCTCACCCCCCAAACTGTGGGACTCCTCACCCCCCAAACTGTGGGACCCCTCACCCCCCAAACTGTGGGACCCCTCACCCCCCAAACTATGGTCTCCTCACCCCCCAAACTGTGGGACCCCTCACCCCCTAAACTGTGGGACTCCTCACCCCCCAAACTGTGGGACTCCTCACCCCCCAAACTGTGGGACCCCTCACCCCCCAAACTGGGGGACCCCTCACCCCCCAAACAGTGGGACCCCTCACCCCCCAAACTGTGGGAACTCCTCACCCCCCAAACTGTGGGACCCCTCACCCCCCAAACTGTGGGACCCCTCAACCCCCAAACTGTGGGTCTCCTCACCCCCAAACTGTGGGACCCCTCACCCCCCAAACTATGGTCTCCTCACCCCCCAAACTGTGGGACCCCTCACCCCCCAAACTGTGGGACTCCTCACCCCCCAAACTGTGGGACCCCTCACCCCCCAAACTGTGGGACCCCTCACCCCCTAAACTGTGGGACCCCTCACCCCCCAAACTGTGGGACTCCTCACCCCACAAACTGTGGGACCCCTCACCCCCCAAACTGTGGGACCCCTCACCCCCCAAACTGTGGGTCTCCTCACCCCCCAAACTGTGGGTCTCCTCACCCCCCAAACTGTGGGACCCCTCACCCCCCAAACTGTGGGACTCCTCACCCCACAAACTGTGGGACCCCTCACGCCCCAAACTGTGGGACCCCACACCCCCCAAACTGTGGGTCTCCTCACCCCCCAAACTGTGGGTCTCCTCACCCCCCAAACTGTGGGACCCCTCACCCCCCAAACTGTGGGACTCCTCACCCCACAAACTGTGGGACCCCTCACCCCCCAAACTGTGGGGACCCCTCACCCCCCAAACTGTGGGACCCCTCACCCCCCAAACTGTGGGACCCCTCACCCCCCAAACTGTGGGACCCCTCACCCCCCAAACTGTGGGACCCCTCACCCCCCAAACTGTGGGACCCCTCACCCCCCAAACTGTGGGACCCCTCACACCCCAAACTGTGGGGACTCCTCACCCCCCAAACTGTGGGACCCCTCACCCCCCAAACTGTGGGACTCCTCAGCCCCCAAACTGTGGGACCCCTCACCCCCCAAACTGTGGGACCCCTCACCCCCCAAACTGTGGGACCCCTCACCCCCCAAACTGTGGTCTCCTCACCCCCCAAACTGTGGGACTCCTCACCCCCCAAACTGTGGGTCTCCTCACCCCCCCAAACTGTGGGACTCCTCACCCCCCAAACTGTGGGACTCCTCACCCCCCAAACTGTGGGACTCCTCACCCCCCAAACTGTGGGACCCCTCACCCCCCAAACTGTGGGACCCCTCACCCCCCAAACTGTGGGACCCCTCACCCCCCAAACTGTGGGACCCCTCACCCCCCAAACTGTGGGACCCCTCACCCCCCAAACTGTGGGACCCCTCACCCCCCAAACTGTGGGACCCCTCACCCCCCAAACTGTGGGGACTCCTCACCCCCCAAACTGTGGGACCCCTCACCCCCCAAACTGTGGGACCCCTCACCCCCTAAACTGTGGGGACTCCTCACCCCCCCAAACTGTGGGACCCCTCACCCCCCAAACTGTGGGACCCCTCACCCCCTAAACTGTGGGGACTCCTCACCCCCCAAACTGTGGGACCCCTCACCCCCCAATCTGTGGGACTCCTCACCCCCCAAACTGTGGGGACTCCTCACCCCCCAAACTGTGGGACACCTCACCCCCCAAACTGTGGGACTCCTCACCCCCCAAAACAGTGGGACCCCTCACCCCCCAAACTGTGGGACCCCTCACCCCCCAAACTGTGGGACCCCTCACCCCCCAAACTGTGGGACCCCTCACCCCCCAAACTGTGGGACCCCTCACCCCCCAAACTGTGGGACTCCGCACCCCCCAAACTGTGGGTCTCCTCACCCCCCAAACTGTGGGACTCCTCACCCCCCCAAACTGTGGGTCTCCTCACCCCCCAAACTGTGGGTCTCCTCACCCCCCAAACTGTGGGACTCCTCACCCCCCCAAACTGTGGGTCTCCTCACCCCCCAAACTGTGGGTCTCCTCACCCCCCAAACTGTGGGTCTCCTCACCCCCCAAACTGTGGGACTCCTCACCCCCCCAAACTGTGGGACTCCTCACCCCCCCAAACTGTGGGTCTCCTCACCCCCCAAACTGTGGGTCTCCTCACCCCCCAAACTGTGGGACTCCTCACCCCCCAAACTGTGGGTCTCCTCACCCCCCAAACTGTGGGACTCCTCACCCCCCCAAACTGTGGGTCTCCTCACCCCCCAAACTGTGGGACTCCTCACCCCCCAAACTGTGGGACCCCTCACCCCCCAAACTGTGGGACCCCTCACCCCCCAAACTGTGGGACTCCTCACCCCCCCAAACTGTGGGTCTCCTCACCCCCCAAACTGTGGGACTCCTCACCCCCCAAACTGTGGGGTCTCCTCACCCCCCCAAACTGTGGGACTCCTCACCCCCCAAACTGTGGGGTCTCCTCACCCCCCCAAACTGTGGGACCCCTCACCCCCCAAACTGTGGGTCTCCTCACCCCCCAAACTGTGGGTCTCCTCACCCCCCAAACATGTGGGGTCTCCTCACACCCCCAAACTGTGGGACCCCTCACCCCCCAAACTGTGGGACCCCTCACCCCCCAAACTGTGGGACCCCTCACCCCCCAAACTGTGGGACTCCTCACCCCCCAAACTGTGGGACTCCGCACCCCCCAAACTGTGGGTCTCCTCACCTCCCAAACTGTGGGTCTCCTCACACCCCAAACTGTGGGTCTCCTCACACCCCCCAAACTGTGGGTCTCCTCACCCCCCAAACTGTGGGTCTCCTCACCTCCCAAACTGTGGGTCTCCTCACACCCCAAACTGTGGGTCTCCTCACACCCCCCAAACTGTGGGTCTCCTCACCTCCCAAACTGTGGGACTCCGCACCCCCCAAACTGTGGGTCTCCTCACTCCCCCCAAACTGTGGGTCTCCTCACCCCCCAAACTGTGGGACTCCTCACCCCCCAAACTGTGGGACTCCGCACCCCCCAAACTGTGGGTCTCCTCACCTCCCAAACTGTGGGACTCCTCACCCCCCAAACTGTGGGTCTCCTCACCCCCCAAACTGTGGGTCTCCTCACCCCCCAAACTGTGGGTCTCCTCACACCCCCCAAACTGTGGGTCTCCTCACCCCCAAACTGTGGGACTCCTCACCCCCCAAACTGTGGGACTCCTCACCCCCAAACTGTGGGACTCCTCAACCCCCAAACTGTGGGTCTCCTCACCTCCCCCAAACTGTGGGACTCCTCACCCCCCAAACTGTGGTCTCCTCACCCCCCAAACTGTGGGTCTCCTCACCCCACAAACTGTGGGACCCCTCACCCCCCAAACTGTGGGTCTCCTCACCCCCCAAACTGTGGGACTCCTCACCCCCCCCAAACTGTGGGTCTCCTCACCCCCCAAACTGTGGGTCTCCTCACCCCCCAAACTGTGGGACTCCTCACCCCCCCCAAACTGTGGGTCTCCTCACCCCCCAAACTGTGGGACCCCTCACCCCCCAAACTGTGGGACCCCTCACCCCCCAAACTGTGGGTCTCCTCACCTCCCAAACTGTGGGTCTCCTCACACCCCCCAAACTGTGGGACTCCTCACCCCCCAAACTGTGGGTCTCCTCACACCCCCCAAACTGTGGGTCTCCTCACCCCCCAAACTGTGGGTCTCCTCACCCCCCAAACTGTGGGATTCCTCACACCCCCCAAACTGTGGGACCCCTCACCCCCCAAACTGTGGGACCCCTCACCCCCCAAACTGTGGGACTCCTCACACCCCAAACTGTGGGTCTCCTCACCCCCCAAACTGTGGGTCTCCTCACCCCCCAAACTGTGGGTCTCCTCACACCCCCCAAACTGTGGGTCTCCTCACCCCCCAAACTGTGGGTCTCCTCACCCCCCAAACTGTGGGTCTCCTCACACCCCCCAAACTGTGGGTCTCCTCACCCCCCAAACTGTGGGTCTCCTCACACCCCCCAAACTGTGGGACTCCTCACCCCCCCAAACTGTGGGTCTCCTCACACCCCCCAAACTGTGGGACTCCTCACCCCCACAAACTGTGGGTCTCCTCACCCCCAAAACTGTGGGACTCCTCACCCCCCCAAACTGTGGGTCTCCTCACCTCCCAAACTGTGGGACTCCTCACCCCCCAAACTGTGGGACTCCTCACCCCCCAAACTGTGGGTCTCCTCACCCCCAAAACTGTGGGACTCCTCACCCCCCCAAACTGTGGGTCTCCTCACCCCACAAACTGTGGGTCTCCTCACCCCCCAAACTGTGGGTCTCCTCACCCCCCAAACTGTGGGTCTCCTCACCTCCCAAACTGTGGGTCTCCTCACCCCCCAAACTGTGGGTCTCCTCACCCCCCAAACTGTGGGTCTCCTCACCCCCCAAACTGTGGGTCTCCTCACCCCCCAAACTGTGGGTCTCCTCACCCCCCAAACTGTGGGTCTCCTCACCCCCCAAACTGTGGGACCCCTCACCCCCCAAACTGTGGGTCTCCTCACCTCCCAAACTGTGGGTCTCCTCACCCCCCAAACTGTGGGTCTCCTCACCCCCCAAACTGTGGGTCTCCTCACCCCCCAAACTGTGGGTCTCCTCACCCCCCAAACTGTGGGTCTCCTCACCCCCCAAACTGTGGGTCTCCTCACCCCCCAAACTGTGGGACCCCTCACCCCCCAAACTGTGGGGTCTCCTCACCCCCCAAACTGTGGGACCCCTCACCCCCCAAACTGTGGACCCCTCACCCCCCAAACTGTGGGACTCCTCACACCCCCCAAACTGTGGGACCCCTCACCCCCTAAACTGTGGGGACTCCTCACCCCCCAAACTGTGGGGTTTCTCGCCGAGACCTCTCCTACCTTCATGCCCTTCCCGAGACTCTCGAAGTCGCTGAAGTCCAGACCCTCTTTGCAGGCGTAGAGACACTCCAGGACCTCACGGCTCTCCAAGCTCCCGGGTCTGACCGTGAATCCGGCCAGGAACCCCTGCAGGAAACGATCCAATCGCATCATGGGCACTGCCCGGGGAACGAGGTACACGAGGGTTAGTCTCGCCCAGTGGAGACGCCCCGATCTCGGCCCGCCCATTGACTGCAGTGCGGCGCTCTCTCAGTACTGCCCCTCCGACAGTGCGGCACTCCCTCAGTACTGCCCCTCCGACAGTGCGGCGCTCCCTCAGTACTGCCCCTCCGACAGTGCGGCACTCCCTCAGTACTGCCCCTCCGACAGTGCGGCGCTCCCTCAGTACTGCCCCTCCGACAGTGCGGCACTCCCTCAGTACTGTCCCTCCGACAGTGCGGCACTCCCTCAGTACTGCCCCTCCGACAGTGCGGCGCTCTCTCAGTACTGCCCCTCCGACAGTGCGGCGCTCCCTCAGTACTGCCCCTCCGACAGTCTAGTGCTCCCTCAGTACTGCCCCTCCGACAGTGCGGCACTCCCTCAGTACTGCCCTACCGACAGTGCGGCACTCCCTCAGTACTGCCCCTCCGACAGTGCGGCGCTCCATCAGTACTGCCCCTCCGACAGTGCGGCACTCCCTCAGTACTGCCCCTCCGACAGTGCGGCACTCCCTCAGTACTGCCCCTCCGACAGTGCGACACTCCCTCAGTACTGCCCCTCCGACAGTGCGGCACTCCCTCAGTACTGCCCCTCCGACAGTGCGGCACTCCCTCAGTACTGCTCTGGGAGTGTCAGCCCGGATGTTTTGTGCTCAAGTCCCTGGAGTGGGACTCGAACCCACAACCTTCTGACTCAGAGGCGAGGGTGCGGCCCACTGAGCTACTCCCCCCCACTGACACTGAGGGGGAGGAAGCGGAGGGCGAGGGATTAAAGAAACTCTACTCGTGGAGCATGAGCCACCGAGACGCTCTGGGATAGCGGTGGGGGGAGGGGCGATGTTGTGACACCTGGGAGGGACGGATGGGAGTGAGGGAAGGGAGGGAGAGAGGGAGGGAGGGAGAGAGGGAGGGAGGGAGGGAGGGAGGGAGGGAGAGAGGGAGGGAGCTATGTGGGTCGGAAGGACATGGTGGAGGATGGAAGGAAGGGAGGGAGAATGAACGGGAGGGAAGGAGGGAGGGAAAGAGGGAGGGAAGGAAAGAGGGAAGGAAGGAGTGAGGGAGGGAGGGAAGGAGGGAGGGAAAGAGGGAGTGAGGGAGGGAGGGAAGGAAGGAGGGAGAGAGGAAAGGAGGGAAGGATTGAGGGAAGGAGGGAGGAAATGAAGGAGGGAAGGAGGGAGGGAAGAAAGGAGGGAGGGAGGGAGGAAAGGAGTGAGGGAGGGAAGGAGGTAGGGAAGGAGGGAGGGAAGGAAGGTGTGAGGGAGGGAAGGAAGGAGGGAAGGAGGGAGGGAAGGAGGGAAGGAAGGAGTGATGGAGGGAGGGAAGGAGGGAGGGAGGGAGTGAGGGAGGGAAGGAGTGAGGGAGGGAAGGAGGGAGGGAGGGAATGATGGGAGGGAAGGAGGGAGGGAGGGAAGGAGTGAGGGAGTGATGGGAAGGAGGGGGGAAAGGAGTGAGGGAGGGAAGGAGGGAGGGAGGGAGTGAGGGAGGGAATGATGTGAGGGAAGGAGGGAGTGAGGGAGTGATGGGAGGGAAGGAGGGAGGGAGGAAAGGAGTGAGGGAGGGAAGGAGGG
>NW_027252571.1:620519-623019 GCF_044704955.1 Pristiophorus japonicus | reverse complement strand
CCTGCCCCGGGAGCACTCGATACACTGGGTATAAAGTGGGGGTACAGTGTCAGGGTAATGTAGAGGGAGCTCTGTATTGTACCTGCCCCGGGAGCACTCGATACACTGGGTATAAAGTGGGGGTACACTGTCGGGGTAATGTAGAGGGAGCTCTGTATTGTACCTGCCCCGGGAGCACTCGATACACTGGGTATAAAGTGGGGGTACACTGTCAGGGTAATGTAGAGGGAGCTCTGTATTGTACTTGCCCCGGGAGCACTCGATACACTGGGTATAAAGTGGGGGTACACTGTCAGGGTAATGTAGAGGGAGCTCTGTATTGTACCTGCCCCGAGAGCACTCGATACACTGGGTATAAAGTGGGGGTACACTGTCAGGGTAATGTAGAGGGAGCTCTGTATTGTACCTGCCCCGGGAGCACTCGATACACTGGGTATAAAGTGGGGGTACACTGTCAGGGTTAAGTTTACAGCCTCTACTCCATTATTCGAGGGGGCTGCTCTTCAAATTCTGGTTGATCTTTGGGCACCCTGTGCGGAGGGGAGCGGGCAGGTCCGAGGGCCTACTCGTGGGGCCTGCTCCCGGGCACGGCCAAGGGGGCCATCAGCCGGTCCGGGCAGCGGGCGGTCGAGGGGGTCGTTCAGCCCGACTGCCTGCCTCTCTTCCGCGCTTACATCCGAGCCGGGGTGTCCCTCGCGACGAATCACGCGATGTCCATCGGTACGCTCGCGGCCTTCCGCGAGAGGAGGGCGCCGGAATGACTGGAGGGCCTCATCACCCCCGGCAACCACATTTTTATTCGGCTCGTGAAGTTTATTTGCTAAATTGCAGGTGCCAAAGGAGGGGCAGTCGATTTAAAGTTACTTCAAATAGTTGCAGAGTGGTTGAGTGGGAGGGGCGTAGCCAGTCACATGATGTTCCTCAATAAAACCCCAGCCAGTCGGGTTCGGGGGAAATCCACGATGAGGTATGTAATCGTGAGCCTAGTGGATGAACTGGGTCACGTGTATCGTCATCAGAGGCAGTCCCTCGGAGTCGAGGAAGACTTGCCTCCACTCTAACAGTGAGTTCTCAGGTGACTGAACAGTCCAATACGAGAGCCACAGTCCCTGTCACAGGTGGGACAGACAGTGGTTGAGGGAAGGGGAGGGTGGGACTGGTTTGCCGCACGCTCCTTCCGCTGCCTGCGCTTGGTCTCTGCACGCTCTCGGCGACGAGACTCGAGGTGCTCAGCGCCCTCCCGGATGCACTTCCACCACTTAGGGGCGGGACTGGTCTTTGGGCCAGGGACTCCCAGGTGTCGGTGGGGATGTTGCACTTTATCAGGGAGGGGGGTGTCCCTTGTAACGTTTCCTCTGCCCACCTGGGGCTCGTTTGCCGTGAAGGAGTTCCGAGTCGAGCGCTCGCTTTGGGAGTCTCGTGTCTGGGGACATGTGGACAATGTGGCCCTGCCCAGCGGAGCTGGTCGAGTGTGGTCAGTGCTTCGATGCTGGGGATGTTGGGCCTGGTCGAGGACGCTAACGTTGGTGCATCTGTCCTCCCGCGGGATTTGCAGGATCTTGCGGAGACAGCGTCGGTGGTATTTCTCCAGCGACTTGAGGTGTCGACTGTACATGGTCCATGTCTCTGAGCCATACAGGAGGGCGGGTATCACTACAGCCCTGTAGACCATGAGCTGGGGGTGAGATACCTACTGTACATGGTCCATGTCTCTGGGCCATACAGGAGGGTGGGTATCACTACAGCCCTGTAGACCATGAGCTGGGGGTGAGATACCTACTGTACATGGTCCATGTCTCTGGGCCATACAGGAGGGCGGGTATCACTACAGCCCTGTAGACCATGAGCTGGGGGTGAGATACCTACTGTACACGGTCCATGTCTCTGAGCCACACAGGAGGGCGGGTATCACTACAGCCCTGTAGACCATGAGCTGGGTGGTGGATTTGAGGGCCTGGTCTTCGAACACTCTTTTCCTCAGGCGGCCGAAGGCTGCACTGACGCACTGGAGGCGGTGTTGGATCTCGTCGCCAATGTCTGCTCTTGTTGATAAGAGGCTCCCGAGGTTTGGGAAATGGTCCCCAGTGTCCAGGGCTGGGCCGTGGATCTTGATGACTGCGTTTTGCTAATAAACTAACAAGTTTTTAATAGCAACGTGTCGCTACGAATTAGAACATAAGAACATAAGAAATAGGAGCAGGAGTCGGCCATTCGGCCCCTCGAGCCTGCTCCGCCATTTAATACCATCATGACTGATCCGATCATGGACACAGCTCCACTTCCCTGCCCGCCCCCTTATCCCCTTATCGGTTAAGAAACTGTCTATCTCTGTCTTAAATTTATTCAATGTCCCGGCTTCCACAGCTCTCTGAGGCAGCGAATTCCATAGATTTACAACCCTCTGAGAGAAGAAATTCCTCCTCATCTCAGTTTTAAATGGGCGGCCCCTTATTCTAAGACCATGCCCCCTAGTTCTAGTCTCCCCCATCAGTGGGAACAT
>NW_027252571.1:608019-615519 GCF_044704955.1 Pristiophorus japonicus | reverse complement strand
CGGGGGGTTGGCGGGGCGGGGGGGGTCGCTCAGTCCCACACCGGGTGTGTGAGGATCAGGCTAACTCCAGCACTCGGCCGAGAATGGAGCCTGGGCATTTCCTGCTCCGTGTTGGGTGGTGGCGGGGGGTCGCTTAGTCCCACACTGGGTGTATGAGGATCAGATTAACTTAGCACTAGGCCGAGAATAGAGCCTGGGTTTTTCCTGCTCTGTGTGAGTGTGTGTGTGTGTCTGTGTGGGAAAGGGGGCGGTCGGAGGTGGGTAAAACTCACCACACAGCTTCCGGAGGGTCTTCTCGGAATAGTTGTCGCGATCGCAGCCCTTGGCGACGTGATTGGTCTGGAGTTCCACGCTGGCCTGTATGTTCCAAACCGCCTCGTCGCAGGTCTCCAGGTGGATGTGGGGGAAGAGGGGTTGGGCCCCGGTCCCAGGGATGTACTCAATCCGCTTGTTCCAACCTACAGGAGGGCGGGTACAGCACGGGGTTTAACGTCTAATCCGAAATACGGCCCCTCCGACAGAGCAGCACTCCCTCAGTACTGCCCCTCCGACAGTGCGGCGCTCCCTCAGTACTGACCCTCCGACAGAGCAGCACTCCCTCAGTACTGCCCCTCCGACAGTGCGGCGCTCCCTCAGTACTGCCCCTCCGACAGTACGGCACTCCCTCAGTACTGCCCCTCCGACAGTGCGGCGCTCCCTCAGTACTGCCCCTCCGACAGTACGGCACTCCCTCAGTACTGCCCCTCCGACAGTGCGGCGCTCCCTCAGTACTGACCCTCCGACAGAGCAGCACTCCCTCAGTACTGCCCCTCCGACAGTGCGGCGCTCCCTCAGTACTGCCCCTCCGACAGTGCGGCACTCCCTCAGTACTGCCCCTCCGACAGTGCGGCACTCCCTCAGTACCGCCCCTCCGACAGTGCGGCACTCCCTCAGTACTGCCCCTCCGACAGTGCGGCACTCCCTCAGTACCGCCCCTCCGACAGTGCGGCACTCCCTCAGTACCGCCCCTCCGACAGTGCGGCGCTCCCTCAGTACTGTCCCTCCGACAGTGCGGCACTCCCTCAGTACTGCCCCTCCGACAGTGCGGCACTCCCTCAGTACTGCCCCTCCGACAGTGCGGCACTCCCTCAGTACCGCCCCTCCGACAGTGCGGCGCTCCCTCAGTACTGCCCCTCCGACAGTGCGGCGCTCCCTCAGTACTGCCTCTCCGACAGTGCGGCACTCCCTCAGTACCGCCCCTCCGACAGTGCGGCGCTCCCTCAGTACTGCCCCTCCGACAGTGCGGCACTCCCTCAGTACCGCCCCTCCGACAGTGCGGCACTCCCTCAGTACTGCCTCTCCGACAGTGCGGCACTCCCTCAGTACCGCCCCTCCGACAGTGCGGCACTCCCTCAGTACTGCCTCTCCGACAGTGCGGCACTCCCTCAGTACCGCCCCTCCGACAGTGCGGCACTCCCTCAGTACTGCCCCTCCGACAGTGCGGCGCTCCCTCAGTACCGCCCCTCCGACAGTGCGGCGCTCCCTCAGTACTGCCCCTCCGACAGTGCGGCACTCCCTCAGCACTACCCCCTCCGACAGCACAGTACGGCGCTCCCTCAGCTCCGCACTGGGAGCGTCGGCCTAGATTTTGTGCTCACGTCCCTGGAGTGGGACTCGAACCCACGACCTTCTGACTCGGGGGCGAGGATGCTGCCCACTGAGCCAATGCGGACACAGGAGACCAGGTGAGTGTCGAGGGGATCGGAGCGGGATAAAGAACGCGGCTGTTCGCGATCGGTCGGTGGGATAGCCCCTTACCCAGCCAGGCTGGCCTACAGGTGGGCTTCACTTCCACTTCCACCTGGGCATCCTCTGATGACCGCTTTTTGCCGCAATCGTAGGCCGTCACTGCGAAGGTGTACAGACGTTTATTTTTGATATCCAGCTTCTCAGTGTTCCTGATGTTGCCTGGGAGAGAGAGAGAGAGAGAGCAGGGTTGGGTGTGTGAAATGAGCTTTCATCCGCATCTCTGCGACGTAACTAAACCCGCCTGTTCCCACCTCCATCACATCGCCCGTCCCCGTCCCCCTGCCTCAGCTATTCCGCTGCTGAAGCCCTCGTCCGTGCCTCCGTTACCCTCCAGACCTGACCATTCCAACGCGCTGCGCTCCTGGCCGGCCTCCCACGTTCTACCCGACGTCAAGTGGAGGTGATCCAAAACTCGGCTGCTCCCGTGTCCTAACTCGCACCGAGTCCCGCTCACCCATCACCCCCTGTGCTCACTGCCCCGTGTCCTAACTCGCACCGAGTCCCGCTCACCCATCACCCCCTGTGCTCACTGCACCGTGTCCTAACTCACACCCAGTCCCGCTCACCCATCACCCCCTGTGCTCACTGCCCCCGTGTCCTAACTCGCACCCAGTCCCGCTCACCCATCACCCCCTGTGCTCACTGCACCGTGTCCTAACTCACACCCAGTCCCGCTCACCCATCACCCCCTGTGCTCACTGCCCCCGTGTCCTAACTCGCACCCAGTCCCGCTCACCCATCACCCCCTGTGCTCACTGCCCCCGTGTCCTAACTCGCACCCAGTCCCGCTCACCCATCACCCCCTGTGCTCGCTGACCCCGTGTCCTAACTCGCACCCAGTCCCGCTCACCCATCACCCCCTGTGCTCACTGCCCCCGTGTCCTAACTCGCACCCAGTCCCGCTCACCCATCACCCCCTGTGCTCACTGCCCCCGTGTCCTAACTCACACCGAGTCCCGCTCACCCATCACCCCCTGTGCTCACTGCCCTGTGTCCTAACTCGCACCGAGTCCCGCTCACCCATCACCCCCTGTGCTCACTGCCCCGTGTCCTAACTCGCACCGAGTCCCACTCACCCATCACCCCCTGTGCTCACTGCCCCGTGTCCTAACTCGCACCGAGTCCCGCTCACCCATCACCCACTGTGTTTGCAGGGAACATTAAGGCGGATTGCAAAAGTTTCTATAGATATGTAAAGAGAAAAAGGTTAGTAAAGACAAACGTAGGTCCCCTGCAGTCAGAATCAGGGGAAGTCATAACGGGGAACAAAGAAATGGCGGACCAATTGAACAAGTACTTTGGTTCGGTATTCACTAAGGAGGACACAAACAACCTTCCGGATATAAAAGGGGTCGGGGGGTCCAGTAAGGAGGAGAAACTGAGGGAAATCCTTATTAGCCGGGAAATTGTGTTGGGGAAATTGATGGGATTGAAGGCCGATAAATCCCCAGGGCCTGATGGACTGCATCCCAGAGTACTTAAGGAGGTGGCCTTGGAAATAGTGGATGCATTGACAGTCATTTTCCAACATTCCATTGACTCTGGATCAGTTCCTATGGAGTGGAGGGTAGCCAATGTAACCCCACTTTTTAAAAAAGGAGGGAGAGAGAAAACAGGGAATTATAGACCGGTCAGCCTAACATCGGTAGTGGGTAAGATGATGGAATCAATTATTAAGGATGTCATAGCAGCGCATTTGGAAAGAGGTGACATGATAGGTCCAAGTCAGCATGGATTTGTGAAAGGGAAATCATGCTTGACAAATCTTCTGGAATTTTTTGAGGATGTTTCCAGTAGAGTGGACAAGGGAGAACCAGTTGATGTGGTATATTTGGACTTTCAGAAGGCGTTCGACAAGGTCCCACACAAGAGATTGATGTGCAAAGTTAAAGCACATGGGATTGGGGGTAGTGTGCTGACGTGGATTGAGAACTGGTTGTCAGACAGGAAGCAAAGAGTAGGAGTAAATGGGGACTTTTCAGAATGGCAGGCAGTGACTAGTGGGGTACCGCAAGGTTCTGTGCTGGGGCCCCAGCTGTTTACACTGTACATTAATGATTTAGATGAGGGGATTGAGTGTAGTATCTCCAAATTTGCGGATGACACTAAGTTGGGTGGCAGTGTGAGCTGCGAGGAGGATGCTGTGAGGCTGCAGAGTGACTTGGATAGGTTAGGTGAGTGGGCAAATGCATGGCAGATGCAGTATAATGTGGATAAATGTGAGGTTATCCACTTTGGTGGTAAAAACAGAGAGACAGACTATTATCTGAATGGTGACAGATTAGGAAAAGGGAAGGTGCAACGAGACCTGGGTGTCATGGTACATCAGTCATTGAAGGTTGGCATGCAGGTACAGCAGGCGGTTAAGAAAGCAAATGGCATGTTGGCCTTCATAGCAAGGGGATTTGAGTACAGGGGCAGGGAGGTGTTGCTACAGTTGTACAGGGCCTTGGTGAGGCCACACCTGGAGTATTGTGTACAGTTTTGGTCTCCTAACCTGAGGAAGGACATTCTTGCTATTGAGGGAGTGCAGCGAAGGTTCACCAGACTGATTCCCGGGATGGCGGGACTTACCTATCAAGAAAGACTGGATCAACTGGGCTTGTATTCACTGGAGTTCAGAAGAATGAGAGGGGACCTCATAGAAACATTTAAAATTCTGACGGGGTTAGACAGGTTAGATGCAGGAAGAGTGTTCCCAATGTTGGGGAAGTCCAGAACCAGGGGTCACAGTCTAAGGATAAGGGGTAAGCCATTTAGGACCGAAATGCGGAGGAACTTCTTCACCCAGAGAGTGGTGAACCTGTGGAATTCTCTACCACAGAAAGTTGTTGAGGCCAATTCACTAAATATATTCAAAAAGGAGTTAGATGAGGTCCTTACTACTCGGGGGATCAAGGGGTATGGAGAGAAAGCAGGAATGGGGTACTGAAGTTGAATGTTCAGCCATGAACTCATTGAATGGCGGTGCAGGCTAGAATTGCTGAATGGCCTACTCCTGCACCTATTTTCTATGTTTCTATGTGCTCGCTGCCCCCGTGTCCTAACTCGCACCGAGTCCCGCTCACCCATCACCCCCTGTGCTCACTGCCCCCGTGTCCTAACTCGCACCGAGTCCCGCTCACCCATCACCCCCTGTGCTCACTGATCGACATTGGCTCCCGGTTAAGCAACGCCTCGATTTCAAAATTCTCATCCGTGTTTACAAATCCCTCCATGGCCCCTCGCTCCCTCCCTATCTCTGTAACCTCCTCCAGCCCTACACCCCTCCCTATCTCTGTAACCTCCTCCAGCCCCTACACTCCTCCCTATCTCTGTAACCTCCTCCAGCCCTACACCCCTCCCTATCTCTGTAATATCCTCTAGCCCCTGCACCCCTCCCTATCTCTGTAACCTCCTCCAGCCCAATACCCCTCCCTATCTCTGTAACCTACTCCAGCCCCTACACCCCTCCCTATCTCTGTAACCCCCTCTGGCCCCTACACCCCTCCCTATCTCTGTAACCTCCAGCCCACAACCCTCCCTATCTCCGTAAACCCCCTCCAGCCCTTACACCCCTCCCTATCTCTGTAACCCCGTCTGGCCCTTACACCCCTCCCTATCTCTGTAACCTCCTCCAGCCCCTACACCCTCCCTATCTCTGTAACCTCCTCCAGCCCCTACACCCTTCCCTAACTCTGTAACCTCCTCCAGCCCCTACACCCCTCCCTATCTCTGTAACCTCCTCCAGCCCCTACACCCCTCCCTATCCCTGTAACCTCCTCCAGCCCCTACACCCCTCCCTATCTCTGTAACCCCCTCCAGCCCCTACACCCCTCCCTATCTCTGTAACCTCCTCCAGCCCCTACACCCCTCCCTATCTCTGTAACCTCCTCCAGCCCCTACACCCCTCCCTATCTCTGTAATCTCCTCCAGTCCCTACACCCCTCCCTATCTCTGTAACCTCCTCCAGCCCCTACACCCCTCCCTATCTCTGTAACCTCCTCCAGCCCCTACACCCCTCCCTATCTCTGTAACCTCCTCCAGCCCTACACCCCTCCCTATCTCTGTAACCTCCTCCAGCCCTACACCCCTCCCTATCTCTGTAACCTCCTCCAACCCTTACACCCCTCCCTATCTCTGTAACCTCCTCCAGCCCCTACACCCCTCCCTATCTCTGTAACCTCCTCCAGCCCCTACACCCCTCCCTATCTCTGTAACCTCCTCCAGCCCCTACACCCCTCCCTATCTCTGTAACCTCCTCCAGCCCTACACCCCTCCCTATCTCTGTAACCCCCTCCAGCCCCTACACCCCTCTCTATCTCTGTAACCTCCTCCAGCCCCTACACCCCTCCCTATCTCTGTAACCTCCTCCAGCCCCTACACCCCTCCCTATCTCTGTAACCTCCTCCAGCCCTACACCCCTCCCTATCTCTGTAACCTCCTCCAACCCTTACACCCCTCCCTATCTCTGTAACCTCCTCCAGCCCCTACACCCCTCCCTATCTCTGTAACCTCCTCCAGCCCCTACACCCCTCCCTATCCCTGTAACCTCCTCCAGCCCCTACACCCCTCACTATCTCTGTAACCCCCTCCAGCCCCTAGACCCCTCCCTATCTCTGTAACCCCGTCTGGCCCTTACACCCCTCCCTATCTCTGTAACCTCCTCCAGCCCAATACCCCTCCCTATCTCTGTAACCCCCTCCAGCCCCACAACCCCCCGAGATGTCTGCGCTCCTCTAACTCTGCCCTACTGACCATCCCTGATTATAATCGCTCCACCATCGGTGGCCGTGCCTTCTGTTGCCTGGGCCCCAAGCTCTGGAACTCCCTCCCTAAACCTCTCCACCTCTCGACCTCTCTCTCTCCTCCTTCAAACCCGCCAAGCTTTTCGTCACCTGTCCCTAATTTCTCCTTCGGCGGCTCGGTGTCAAATATTTCCTCCCGCAATACTCCTGTGACGCGCCTTGCGACGATTCACTGCATTAAAGGCGCTATTTAAATATAAGTTGTTGTTGTTGAGACCTCTTGCGGAGAGAAAGACGTTCACGATCACCGCACGTCCCAAAGCGCTTCACAGCCACTGAAGTACTTTTGGAGTGTGCTCACTGTTGCATTGTGGGAAACGCGGCAGCCAATTCGCGCACAGCAAGATCCCACACACAGCGAACGTGATAATGATCCAGATAATCTGTGTTTTTGTGATGTTGATTGAGGGATAAATATTGGCCCCAGGACACCCGGGGAGAACTCCCCCCGCTCTTCTTCCAAATAGTGCCCCGGGATCTTTTACATCCACCCGAGAGAGCAGACGGGGCCTCGGTTTAACGTCTCATCCCGAAAGACGGCACCTCTCGTGTACGAGTGCAAGAGACAATTAGTAGTGAGACCTTAGCGTGTAGGTACAGCAAGTGATCAGGAAGGCCAATGGTATCTTGGCCTTTATTGCAAAGGGGATGGAGTATAAAAGCAGGGAAGTCTTGCTCCAGTTATACAGGGTATTGGTGAGGCCACACCTGGAGTACTGCGTGCAGTTTTGGTTTCCGTATTTACGGAAGGATATACTTGCTTTGGAGGCAGTTCAGAGAAGGTTCACTCGGTTGATTCCGGGGATGAGGGGGTTGACTTATGAGGGAAGGTTGAGGAGGTTGGGCCTCTACTCATTGGAATTCAGAAGAATGAGAGGTGATCTTATCGAAACGTATCAGATTATGAGGGGGCTTGACAAGGTGG